>NW_027140986.1:9359801-9591890 GCF_036365525.1 Heterodontus francisci | reverse complement strand
TTGAGAGTGTGTGTGTGTGGATTGATTAGAGGGTGAGAGTGTGTGTGTGTGGATTGATTAGAGGGTGAGAGTGTGTGTGTGTGGATTGATTAGAGGGTGAGAGTGTGTGTGTGTGGATTGATTAGAGGGTGAGAGTGTGTGTGTGTGGATTGATTAGAGGTGAGAGTGTGTGTGTGTGGATTGATTAGAGGGTGAGAGTGTGTGTGTGTGGATTGATTAGAGGGTGAGTGTGGTGTGTGTGTGGATTGATTAGGGGGTGAGAGTGTGTGTGTGTGGATTGATTAGAGGGTGAGTGTGTGTGTGTGTGGATTGATTAGAGGTGAGTGTGTGTGTGTGTGTGGATTGATTAGGGGTGAGAGTGTGTGTGTGGATTGATTAGAGGGTGAGAGTGTGTGTGTGTGGATTGATTAGGGGGTGAGAGTGTGTGTGTGTGGATTGATTAGAGGGTGAAAGTGTGTGTGTGGATTGATTAGGGGGTGAGAGTGTGTGTGTGGATTGATTAGAGGGTGAGAGTGTGTGTGTGTGGATTGATTAGAGGGTGAGAGTGTGTGTTGGGGGTGTGATTGATTAGAGGGTGAGAGTGTGTGTGTGGATTGATTAGAGGGTGAGAGGTGTGTGTGTGGATTGATTAGAGGGTGAGAGTGTGTGTGTGTGGATTGATTAGAGGGTGAGAGTGTGTGTGTGTGGATTGATTAGAGGGTGAGAGTGTGTGTGTGTGGATTGATTAGTGGTGAGAGTGTGTGTGTGATTGATTAGAGGGTGAGAGTGTGTGTGTGTGGATTGATTAGAGGGGTGAGAGTGTGTGTGTGTGGATTGATTAGAGGGTGAGAGTGTGTGTGTGTGGATTGATTAGAGGGTGAGAGTGTGTGTGTGTGGATTGATTAGAGGGTGAGAGTGTGTGTGTGTGGATTGATTAGAGGGTGAGAGTGTGTGTGTGTGATTGATTAGAGGGTGAGAGTGTGTGTGTGTGGATTGATTAGAGGGTGAGAGTGTGTGTGTGTGGATTGATTAGAGGGTGAGAGTGTGTGTGTGTGGATTGATTAGAGGGGTGAGAGTGTGTGTGTGTGGATTGATTAGAGGGTGAGAGTGTGTGTGTGTGGATTGATTAGAGGGTGAGAGTGTGTGTGTGGATTGATTAGAGAGTGTTGTGATGATGATTTGGGTGGATGATTAGAGTGTGTGTGTGGATTGATTAGAGGGTGAGAGTGTGTGTGTGTGGATTGATTAGAGGGTGAGAGTGTTTGTGTGTGGATTGATTAGAGGGTGAGAGTGTGTGTGTGTGGATTGATTAGAGGGTGAGAGTGTGTGTGTGTGGATTGATTAGAGGGTGAGAGTGTGTGTGTGGATTGATTAGGGGTGAGAGTGTGTGTGTGTGGATTGATTAGAGGGTGAGTGTGTGTGTGTGGATTGATTAGAGGGTGAGAGTGTGTGTGTGTGTGGATTGATTAGGGGTGAGAGTGTGTGTGTGGATTGATTAGAGGGTGAGAGTGTGTGTGTGGATTGATTAGAGGGTGAGAGTGTGTGTGTGTGTGGATTGATTAGAGGGTGAGAGTGTGTGTGTGTGGATTGATTAGGGGTGAGAGTGTGTGTGTGTGGATTGATTAGAGGGTGAGAGTGTGTGTGTGTGGATTGATTAGGGGGTGAGAGTGTGTGTGTGGATTGATTAGAGGGTGAGAGTGTGTGTGTGTGGATTGATTAGAGGGTGAGTGTGTGTGTGTGTGGATTGATTAGAGGGTGAGAGTGTGTGTGTGTGGATTGATTAGGGGTGAGAGTGTGTGTGTGTGGATTGATTAGAGGGTGAGTGTGTGTGTGTGTGGATTGATTAGGGGGTGAGAGTGTGTGTGTGTGGATTGATTAGAGGGTGAGAGTGTGTGTGTGTGGATTGATTAGGGGTGAGAGTGTGTGTGTGGATTGATTAGAGGGTGAGAGTGTGTGTGTGGATTGATTAGAGGGTGAGTGTGTGTGTGTGTGGATTGATTAGAGGGTGAGAGTGTGTGTGTGTGGATTAGGGGGTGAGAGTGTGTGTGTGTGGATTGATTAGAGGGTGAGTGTGTGTGTGTGTGGATTGATTAGAGGGTGAGTGTGTGTGTGTGGATTGATTAGAGGGTGAGAGTGTGTGTGTGGATTGATTAGAGGGTGAGAGTGTGTGTGTGTGGATTGATAGAGGGTGAGTGTGTGTGTGTGGATTGATTAGAGGGTGAGAGTGTGTGTGTGAGATTCGATTAGAGGGTGAGAGTGTGTGTTGTGGATTGATTAGAGGGTGAGAGTGTGTGTGTGTGGATTGATTAGAGGGTGAGAGTGTGTGTGTGTGGATTGATTAGAGGGTGAGTGTGTGTGTGTGTGGATTGATTAGAGGGTGAGAGTGTGTTGTGGGATTGATTAAGGGTTGAGAGTGTGTGTGGATTGATTAGAGGGTGAGAGTGTGTGTGTGGATTGATTAGAGGGTGAGAGTGTGTGTGTGTGTGATTGATTAGAGGGTGAGAGTGTGTGTGTGTGGATTGATTAGAGGGTGAGAGTGTGTGTGTGGATTGATTAGAGGGTGAGAGTGTGTGTGTGGATTGATTAGAGGGTGAGAGTGTGTGTGTGGATTGATTAGGGGTGATAGTGTGTGTGTGTGGATTGATTAGAGGGTGAGAGTGTGTGTGTGGATTGATTAGAGGGGTGAGAGTGTGTGTGTGGATTGATTAGGGGGTGAGAGTGTGTGTGTGGATTGATTAGGGGGTGAGAGTGTGTGTGTGTGGATTGATTAGAGGGTGAGAGTGTGTGTGTGGATTGATTAGGGGTGAGAGTGTGTGTGTGTGGATTGATTAGAGGGTGAGAGTGTGTGTGTGTGGATTGATTAGAGGGTGAGAGTGTGTGTGTGGATTGATTAGAGGGTGAGAGTGTGTGTGTGGATTGATTAGAGGGTGAGAGTGTGTGTGTGGATTGATTAGGGGTTGAGAGTGTGTGTGTGTGGATTGATTAGAGGGTGAGAGTGTGTGTGTGGATTGATTAGAGGGTGAGAGTGTGTGTGTGTGGATTGATTAGAGGGTGAGAGTGTGTGTGTGTGGATTGATTAGAGGGTGAGAGTGTGTGTGTGTGGATTGATTAGAGGGTGAGAGTGTGTGTGTGTGGATTGATTAGAGGGTGAGAGTGTGTGTGTGTGGATTGATTAGAGGGTGAGAGTGTGTGTGTGTGGATTGATTAGAGGGTGAGAGTGTGTGTGTGTGGATTGATTAGAGGGTGAGAGTGTGTGTGTGTGGATTGATTAGAGGGTGAGTGTGTGTGTGTGGATTGATTAGGGGGTGAGAGTGTGTGTGTGTCGATTGATTAGAGGGTGAGTGTGTGTGTGTGTGGATTGATTAGAGGGTGAGTGTGTGTGTGTGTGATTGATTAGGGGGTGAGAGTGTGTGTGTGGATTGATTAGAGGGTGAGAGTGTGTGTGTGTGGATTGATTAGGGGTGAGAGTGTGTGTGTGTGGATTGATTAGAGGGTGAGAGTGTGTGTGTGTGGATTGATTAGAGGGTGAGAGTGTGTGTGTGTGGATTGATTAGAGGGTGAGTGTGTGTGTGTGTGGATTGATTAGGGGTGAGAGTGTGTGTGTGTGGATTGATTAGAGGGTGAGAGTGTGTGTGTGTGGATTGATTAGGGGGTGAGAGTGTGTGTGTGGATTGATTAGAGGGGTGAGAGTGTGTGTGTGTGATTGATTAGGGGGTGAGAGTGTGTGTGTGTGGATTGATTAGAGGGTGAGTGTGTGTGTGTGTGGATTGATTAGGGGGTGAGAGTGTGTGTGTGTGGATTGATTAGAGGGTGTGAGTGTGTGTGTGTGGATTGATTAGAGGGTGAGAGTGTGTGTGTGTGGATTGATTAGAGGGTGAGTGTGTGTGTGTGTGGATTGATTAGGGGGTGAGGTGTGTGTGTGTGGATTGTTAGAGGGTGAGAGTGTGTGTGTGTGGATGATTAGAGGGTGAGAGTGTGTGTGTGTGGATTGATTAGAGGGTGGTGTGTGTGTGTGTGGATTGATTAGGGGGTGAGAGTGTGTGTGTGTGGATTGATTGAGGGTGAGTGTGTGTGTGTGTGGATTGATTAGAGGGTGAGAGTGTGTGTGTGTGGATTGATTAGAGGGTGAGAGTGTGTGTGTGCGGATTGATTAGAGGGTGAGAGTGTGTGTGTGTGGATTGATTAGAGGGTGAGAGTGTGTGTGTGTGGATTGATTAGAGGGTGAGAGTGTGTGTGTGTGGATTGATTAGAGGGTGAGAGTGTGTGTTGTGGATTGATTAGGGGGTGGTGAGAGTGTGTGTGTGGATTGATTAGAGGGTGAGTGTGTGTGTGTGTGGATGATTAGGGGTGAGAGTGTGTGTGTGTGGATTGATTGGGTGTGAGAGTGTGTGTGTGCGGATTGATTAGAGGGTGAGAGTGTGTGTGTGTGGATTGATTAGAGGGTGAGAGTGTGTGTGTGTGATTGATTAGAGGGTGAGAGTGTGTGTGTGTGGATTGATTAGAGGGTGAGAGTGTGTGTGTGTGGATTGGTTAGAGGGTGAGAGTGTGTGTGTGGATTGATTAGGGGGTGAGAGTGTGTGTGTGTGGATTGATTAGAGGGTGAGAGTGTGTGTGTGGATTGTTAGAGGGTGAGAGTGTGTGTGTGGATTGATTAGAGGGTGAGAGTGTGTGTGTGTGGATTGATTAGGGGGTGAGAGTGTGTGTGTGTGGATTGATTAGAGGGTGAGAGTGAGTGTGTGGATTGATTAGAGGGTGAGGAGTGTGTGTGTGGATTGATTAGAGGGTGAGAGTGGTGTGTGTGGTGATTGGGGGTGGGTGTGTGTGGGTGATTGGGGTGAGGGGTGTGTGTGGATTGATTAGAGGGTGAGAGTGTGTGTGTGTGGATTGATTAGGGGTGGAGTGGTGGTGTGGTGTTGGTGGGGGGGGTGAGAGTGTGTGGGGGGTTGTAGGGGTGAGAGTGGGTGTGGTGGATGATTAGAGGGTGAGAGTGTGTGTGTGGATTGATTAGAGGGGTGAGTGAGGTGTGTGTGTGTGAGGATTGATTAGAGGTTGAGAGTGTGTGTGTGTGGATTGATTAGAGGGTGAGAGTGTGTGTGTGGATTGATTAGAGGGTGAGAGTGTGTGGTGGTGGATTGTTTAGGTGGTGAGAGTGTGTGTGTGTGGATTGATTAGAGGGTGAGAGTGTGTGTGTGGATTGATTAGGGGGTGAGAGTTGTGTGTGTGTGGATTGATTAGAGGGTGAGAGTGTGTGTGTGTGGATTGATTAGGTGGTGAGAGTGTGTGTGTGTGGATTGATTAGAGGGTGAGTGTGTGTGTGTGGATTGATTAGAGGGGGAGAGTGTGTGTGTGGATTGATTAGAGGGTGAGAGTGTGTGTGTGTGGATTGATTAGAGGGTGAGAGTGTGTGTGTGTGGATTGATTAGAGGGTGAGAGTGTGTGTGTGTGGATTGATTAGAGGGTGAGAGTGTGTGTGTGTGGATTGATTAGAGGGGTGAGAGTGTGTGTGTGTGGATTGATTAGAGGGGTGAGAGTGTGTGTGTGTGGATTGAAAGAGGGTGAGAGTGTGTGTGTGCGGATTGATTAGAGGGTGAGAGTGTGTGTGTGTGGATTGATGTAGAGGGTGAGGTTGTGTGTGTGTGGATTGATTAGAGGGTGAGAGTGTGTGTGTGTGGATTGATTAGAGGGTGAGAGTGTGTGTGTGGATTGATTAGAGGGTGAGAGTGTGTGTGTGTGGTTGTTAGAGGGTGAGAGTGTGTGTGTGTGGGATTTGATTAGAGGGTTGTGAGTGTGTGTGTGTGGATTGATTAGAGGGTGAGAGTGTGTGTGTGTGGATTGATTAGGGGGTGAGGTGTGTGTGTGTGGATTGATAGGGGTGGAGAGTGTGTGTGTGTGGATTGATAGGGGGTGAGAGTGTGTGTGTGTGGATTGATTAGAGGGTGAGAGTGTGTGTGTGTGGATTGATTAGGGGGTGAGAGTGTGTGTGTGTGGATTGATTAGAGGGTGAGAGTGTGTGTGTGTGGATTGATTAGAGGGTGAGAGTGTGTGTGTGTGGATTGATTAGGGGGTCAGAGTGTGTGTGTGTGGATGATTAGAGGGTGAGAGTGTGTGTGTGTGGATTGATTAGAGGGTGAGAGTGTGTGTGTGTGGATTGATTAGAGGGGTGAGAGTGTGTGTGTGTGGATTGATTAGAGGGTGAGTGTGTGTGTGTGGATTGATTAGGGGGTGGAGAGTGTGTGTGCGGATTGATTAGGGGGTGAGAGTGTTTGTGTGGATTGATTAGGGGGTGAGAGTGTGTGTGTGTGGAATGATTAGAGGGTGAGAGTGTGTGTGTGTGGATTGATTAGGGGGTGAGTGTGTGTGTGTGGATTGATTAGAGGGTGAGAGTGTGTGTGTGTGGATTGATTAGAGGGTGAGTGTGTGTGTGTGGATTGATTAGAGGGTGAGAGTGTGAGTGTGTGGATTGATTAGAGGGTGAGAGTGTGTGTGTGTGGAATGATTAGAGGGTGAGAGTGTGTGTGTGTGGATTGATTAGAGGGTGAGAGTGTGTGTGTGTGGATTGATTAGGGGGTGAGAGTGTGTGAGTGTGTGTGTGTGGATTGATTAGAGGTGAGAGTGTGTGTGTGTGGATTGATTAGAGGGTGAGTGTGTGTGTGTGGATTGATTAGAGGGTGAGAGTGTGAGTGTGTGGATTGATTAGAGGGTGAGTGTGTGTGTGTGGATTGATTAGGGGGTGAGAGTGTGTGTGTGTGGATTGATTAGAGGGTGAGTGTGTGTGTGTGGATTGATTAGAGGGTGAGAGTGTGTGTGTGTGGATTGATTAGAGGTGAGTGTGTGTGTGTGGATTGATTAGAGGGTGAGAGTGTGGGTGTGTGGATTGATTAGAGGGTGAGTGTGTGTGGTGTGGATTGATTAGAGGGTGAGAGTGTGTGTGTGTGATTGATAGAGGGTGAGAGTGTGTGTGTGTGGATTGATTAGGGGGTGAGAGTGAGTGTGTGTGGATTGATTAGAGGGTGAGAGTGTGTGTGTGCGGATTGATTAGGGGGTGAGTGTGTGTGTGTGTGGATTGATTAGGGGGTGAGAGTGTGTGTGTGTGGATTGATTAGAGGGTGAGAGTGTGTGTGTGTGGATTGATTAGAGGGTGAGAGTGTGTGTGTGTGGATGATTAGGGGGTGAGAGTGTGTGTGTGTGGATTGATTAGTTGGTGAGTGTGTGTGTGTGGATTGATTGGAGGGTGAGAGTGTGTGTGTGTGGATTGATTGGAGGGTGAGAGTGTGGTGTGTGTGGATTGATTAGTTGGTGAGTGTGTGTGTGTGTGGATTGATTAGAGGGTGAGAGTGTGTGTGTGTGGGATTGATTAGGGGGGTGAGAGTGTGTGTGTGGATTGATTAGAGGGTGAGTGTGTGTGTGTGTGGATTGATTAGAGGGTGAGAGTGTGTGTGTGTGGATTGATTAGGGGGTGAGAGTGTGTGTGTGTGGATTGATTAGAGGGTGAGAGTGTGTGTGTGTGGATTGATTAGAGGGTGAGAGTGTGTGTGTGTGGATTGATTAGAGGGTGAGAGTGTGTGTGTGATTGATTAGAGGGTGAGTGTGTGTGGTGGATTGATTAGAGGGTGGAGAGTGTGTGTGTGTGGATTGATTAGAGGGTGAGTGTGTGTTTGTGTGGATTGATTAGAGGGTGAGAGTGTGTGTGTGTGGATTGATTAGAGGGTGAGAGTGTGTGTGTGTGGATTGATTAGAGGGTGAGAGTGTGTGTGTGTGGAATGATTAGAGGGTGAGAGTGTGTGTGTGTGGATTGATTAGGGGGTGAGAGTGTGTGTGTGTGGATTGATTAGAGAGTGAGTGTGTGTGTTTGGATTGATTAGAGGGTGAGAGTGTGTGTGTGTGGAATGATTAGAGGGTGAGAGTGTGTGCGTGTGGATTGATTAGGGGGTGAGAGTGTGTGTGTGTGGATTGATTAGAGAGTGAGAGTGTGTGTGTGTGGATTGATTAGGGGGTGAGAGTGTGTGTGTTTGGATTGATTAGAGGGTGAGAGTGTGTGTGTGTGGAATGATTAGAGGGTGAGAGTGTGTGTGTGTGGATTGATTAGAGGGTGAGAGTGTGTGTGTGTGGATTGATTAGGGGGTGAGAGTGTGTGTGTGTGGATTGATTAGAGGGTGAGAGTGTGTGTGTGTGGATTGATTAGAGGGTGAGTGTGTGTGTGTGGATTGATTAGAGGGTGAGAGTGTGAGTGTGTGGATTGATTAGAGGGTGAGTGTGTGTGTGTGGATTGATTAGGGGGTGAGAGTGTGTGTGTGTGGATTGATTAGAGGGTGAGTGTGTGTGTGTGGATTGATAGAGGGTGAGAGTGTGTGTGTGTGGATTGATTAGAGGTGAGTGTGTGTGTGTGGATTGATTAGAGGGTGAGAGTGTGTGTGTGTTGGATTGATTAGAGGGTGAGTGTGTGTGTGGATTGATTAGAGGGTGAGAGTGTGTGTGTGGATTGATTAGAGGGTGAGAGTGTGTGTGTGTGGATTGATTAGGGGGTGAGTGTGAGTGTGTGTGGATTGATTAGAGGGTGAGAGTGTGTGTGTGCGGATTGATTAGGGGGTGAGTGTGTGTGTGTGGATTGATTAGGGGGTGAGAGTGTGTGTGTGTGGATTGATTAGAGGGTGAGTGTGTGTGTGTGTGATTGATTAGAGGGTGAGAGTGTGTGTGTGGATTGATTAGAGGGTGAGTGTTAGTGTGTGTTTCGATTTATTAGAGGATGAGTGAGTGTGTGCTTGGATTGATTTGAGGGTGCGTGTGTGTGTGTGGATTGATTAGAGGGTGAGAGTGTGTGTGTGTGGATTGATTAGAGGGTGAGTGTGTGTGTGTGGATTGATTAGAGGGTGAGTGTGTGTGTGTGTGGATTGATTAGAGGGTGAGTGTGTGTGTGTGTGGATTGATTAGAGGGTGAGAGTGTGTGTGTGTGGATTGATTAGAGGGTGAGTGTGTGTGTGTGTGGATTGATTAGTTGGTGAGTGTGTGTGTGTGGATTGATTGGAGGGTGAGAGTGTGTGTGTGTGGATTGATTGGAGGGTGAGAGTGTGTGTGTGTGGATTGATTAGTTGGTGAGTGTGTGTGTGTGGATTGATTGGAGGGTGAGAGTGTGTGTGTGTGGATTGATTTGGAGGGTGAGAGTGTGTGTGTGTGGATTGATCAGAGGGTGAGAGTGTGTGTGTGTGGATTGATCAGAGGGTGAGAGTGTGTGTGTGTGGATTGATTAGAGGGTGAGAGTGTGTGTGTGTGGATTGATTAGAGGGTGAGTGTGTGTGTGTGGATTGATTAGAGGGTGAGAGTGTGTGTGTGTGGATTGATTAGAGGGTGAGTGTGTGTGTGTGTGGATTGATTAGTTGGTGAGTGTGTGTGTGTGGATTGATTGGAGGGTGAGAGTGTGTGTGTGTGGATTGATTGGAGGGTGAGAGTGTGTGTGTGTGGATTGATCAGAGGGTGAGAGTGTGTGTGTGTGGATTGATCAGAGGGTGAGAGTGTGTGTGTGTGGATTGATTAGAGGGTGAGAGTGTGTGTGTGTGGATTGATTAGAGGGTGAGAGTGTGTGTGTGTGGATTGATTAGAGGGTGAGAGTGTGTGTGTGTGGATTGATTAGAGGGTGAGAGTGTGTGTGTGTGGATTGATTAGAGGGTGAGAGTGTGTGTGTGTGGACTGATTAGAGGGTGAGAGTGTGTGTGTGTGGATTGATTAGAGGGTGAGAGAGTGTGTGTGTGGATTGATTAGAGGGTGAGAGTGTGTGTGTGTGGATTGATTAGAGGGTGAGTGAGTGTGTGTGGATTGATTAGAGGGTGAGAGTGTGTGTGTGTGGATGGATTAGAGGTTGAGTGTGTGTGTGTGTGGATTGATTAGAGGGTGAGAGTGTGTGTGTGTGGATTGATTAGAGGGTGAGAGTGTGTGTGTGTGGATTGATTAGAGGGTGAGAGTGTGTGTGTGTCTGTGGATTGATTAGAGGTTGAGCCTGTGTGTGTGTGGATTGATTAGAGGGTGAGAGTGTGTGTGTGTGGATTGATTAGAGTGTGACCGTGTGTGTGGATTGATGAGAGGGTGAGAGTGTGTGTGTGTGTGGATTGATTAGAGGGTGAAAGTGTGTGTTTGTGTGGATTGATTAGAGGGTGAAAGTGTGTGTGTGTGTGGATTGATTAGAGGGTGAGTGTGTGTGTGTGTGGATTGATGAGAGGGTGACCGTGTGTGTGGATTGATTAGAGGGTGAGAGTGTGTGTGTGGATTGATTAGAGGGTGAGAGTGTGTGTGTGGATTGATTAGAGGGTGAGAGTGTGTGTGTGTGGATTGATTAGAGGGTGAGTGTGTGTGTGTGTGGATTGATTAGAGGGTGTGTGTGTGCGTGGATTGATTAGAGGGTGAGTGTGTGTGTGTTTGGATTGATTGGAGGGTGAGTGTGTGTGTGTGGATTGATTAGAGGGTGAGTGTGTGTGTGTGTGGATTGATTAGAGGGTGAGAGTGTGTGTGTGGATTGATTAGAGGGTGAGAGTGTATGTGTGTGGATTGATTGGAGGGTGACAGTGTGTGTGTGTTGATTGATTAGAGGGTGAGTGTGTGTGTGTGGATTGATTAGAGGGTGAGTGTGTGTGTGTGTGGATTGATTAGAGGGTGACCGTGTGCGTGGATTGATTTGAGGGTGAGTGTGTGTGTGTTTGGATTGATTGGAGGGTGAGAGTGTGTGTGTGGATTGATTAGAGGGTGAGAGTGTGTGTGTGTGGATTGATTGGAGGGTGAGAGTGTGTGTGTGGATTGATTAGAGGGTGAGAGTGTGTGTGTGTTTGGATTGATTGGAGGGTGAGTGTGTGTGTGTGTTGATTGATTAGGGGGTGAGTGTGTGTGTGTGGAATGATTAGAGGGTTAGTGTGTGTGTGTTTGGATTGACTGGAGGGTGAGTGTGTGTGTGGATTGATTAGAGGGTGAGAGTGTGTGTGTTTGGATTGATTGGAGGGTGAGTGTGTGTGTGTTTGGATTGATTAGAGGGTGAGTGTGTGTGTGTGGATTGATTAGAGGGTGAGTGTGTGTGTGTTTGGATTGATTGGAGGGTGAGTGTGTGTGTGGTGATTTATTAGAGGGTGAGTGTGTGTGTGTGGATTGATTAGAGGGTGAGAGTGTGTGTGTGTGGATTGATGAGAGGGTGACCGTGTGTGTGTGTGGATTGATTAGAGGGTGAGAGTGTGTGTGTGTGGATTGATTAGACGGTGAGAGTGTGTGAGTTTGGATTGATTAGAGGGTGAGAGTGTGTGTGTGTGGATTGATTAGACGGTGAGAGTGTGTGAGTTTGGATTGATTAGAGGGTGAGAGTGTGTGTGTGTGGATTGATTAGAGGGTGAGTGTGTGTGTGTGTGGATTGATTAGAGGGTGAGAGTGTGTGTGTGTGGATTGATTAGAGGGTGAGTGTGTGTGTGTGTGGATTGATTAGAGGGTGAGAGTGTGTGTGTGTGGATTGATTAGAGGGTGAGTGTGTATGTGTGTGGATTGATTAGAGGGTGAGAGTGTGTGTGTGGATTGATTAGAGGGTGAGTGTGTGTGTGTGTGGATTGATTAGAGGGTGAGTGTGTGTGTGTGTGGATTGATTAGAGGGTGAGAGTGTGTGTGTGTGGATTGATTAGAGGGTGAGTGTGTGTGTGTGTGGATTGATTAGTTGGTGAGTGTGTGTGTGTGGATTGATTGGAGGGTGAGAGTGTGTGTGTGTGGATTGATTGGAGGGTGAGAGTGTGTGTGTGTGGATTGATTAGTTGGTGAGTGTGTGTGTGTGGATTGATTGGAGGGTGAGAGTGTGTGTGTGTGGATTGATTGGAGGGTGAGAGTGTGTGTGTGAGGATTGATCAGAGGGTGAGAGTGTGTGTGTGTGGATTGATCAGAGGGTGAGAGTGTGTGTGTGTGGATTGATTAGAGGGTGAGAGTGTGTGTGTGTGGATTGATTAGAGGGTGAGTGTGTGTGTGTGTGGATTGATTAGTTGGTGAGTGTGTGTGTGTGGATTGATTGGAGGGTGAGAGTGTGTGTGTGTGGATTGATGGGAGGGTGAGAGTGTGTGTGTGTGGTTTGATCAGAGGGTGAGAGTGTGTGTGTGTGGATTGATCAGAGGGTGAGAGTGTGTGTGTGTGGATTGATTAGAGGGTGAGAGTGTGTGTGTGTGGATTGATTAGAGGGTGAGAGTGTGTGTGTGTGGATTGATTAGAGGGTGAGAGTGTGTGTGTGTGGATTGATTAGAGGGTGAGAGTGTGTGTGTGTGGATTGATTAGAGGGTGAGAGTGTGTGTGTGTGGACTGATTAGAGGGTGAGAGTGTGTGTGTGTGGATTGATTAGAGGGTGAGAGAGTGTGTGTGTGGATTGATTAGAGGGTGAGAGTGTGTGTGTGTGGATTGATTAGAGGGTGAGTGAGTGTGTGTGGATTGATTAGAGGGTGAGAGTGTGTGTGTGTGGATGGATTAGAGGTTGAGTGTGTGTGTGTGTGGATTGATTAGAGGGTGAGAGTGTGTGTGTGTGGATTGATTAGAGGGTGAGAGTGTGTGTGTGTGGATTGATTAGAGGGTGAGAGTGTGTGTGTGTCTGTGGATTGATTAGAGGTTGAGCGTGTGTGTGTGTGGATTGATTAGAGGGTGAGAGTGTGTGTGTGTGGATTGATTAGAGTGTGACCGTGTGTGTGGATTGATTAGAGGGTGAGATTGTGTGTGTGTGTGGATTGATTAGAGGGTGAAAGTGTGTGTGTGTGTGGATTGATTAGAGGGTGAAAGTGTGTGTGTGTGTGGATTGATTAGAGGGTGAGTGTGTGTGTGTGCGGATTGATGAGAGGGTGACCGTGTGTGTGGATTGATTAGAGGGTGAGAGTGTGTGTGTGGATTGATTAGAGGGTGAGAGTGTGTGTGTGGATTGATTAGAGGGTGAGAGTGTGTGTGTGTGGATTGATTAGAGGGTGTGTGTGTGCGTGGATTGATTAGAGGGTGAGTGTGTGTGAGTTTGGATTGATTGGAGGGTGAGTGTGTGTGTGTGGATTGATTAGAGGGTGAGTGTGTGTGTGTGTGGATTGATTAGAGGGTGAGAGTGTGTGTGTGGATTGATTAGAGGGTGAGTGTGTGTGTGTGTGGATTGATTAGAGGGTGAGAGTGTGTGTGTGGATTGATTAGAGGGTGAGAGTGTATGTGTGTGGATTGATTGGAGGGTGACAGTGTGTGTGTGTTGATTGATTAGAGAGTGAGTGTGTGTGTGTGGATTGATTAGAGGGTGAGTGTGTGTGTGTGTGGATTGATTAGAGGGTGACCGTGTGCGTGGATTGATTAGAGGGTGAGTGTGTGTGTGTTTGGATTGATTGGAGGGTGAGAGTGTGTGTGTGGATTGATTAGAGGGTGAGAGTGTGTGTGTGTGGATTGATTGGAGGGTGAGAGTGTGTGTGTGGATTGATTAGAGGGTGAGAGTGTGTGTGTGTTTGGATTGATTGGAGGGTGAGTGTGTGTGTGTGTTGATTGATTAGGGGGTGAGTGTGTGTGTGTGGAATGATTAGAGGGTTAGTGTGTGTGTGTTTGGATTGACTGGAGGGTGAGTGTGTGTGTGGATTGATTAGAGGGTGAGAGTGTGTGTGTTTGGATTGATTGGAGGGTGAGTTTGTGTGTGTTTGGATTGATGGAGGGTGAGTGTGTGTGTGTGGATTGATTAGAGGGTGAGTGTGTGTGTGTTTGGATTGATTGGAGGGTGAGTGTGTGTGTGTGGATTGATTAGAGGGTGAGTGTGTGTGTGTGGATTGATTAGAGGGTGAGAGTGTGTGTGTGTGGATTGATGAGAGGGTGACCGTGTGTGTGTGTGGATTGATTAGAGGGTGAGAGTGTGTGTGTGTGGATTGATTAGACGGTGAGAGTGTGTGAGTTTGGATTGATTAGAGGGTGAGAGTGTGTGTGTGTGGATTGATTAGACGGTGAGAGTTTGTGAGTTTGGATTGATTAGAGGGTGAGAGTGTGTGTGTGTGGATTGATTAGAGGGTGAGTGTGTGTGTGTGTGGATTGATTAGAGGGTGAGAGTGTGTGTGTGTGGATTGATTAGAGGGTGAGTGTGTGTGTGTGTGGATTGATTAGAGGGTGAGAGTGTGTGTGTGTGGATTGATTAGAGGGTGAGTGTGTGTGTGTGTGGATTGATTAGAGGGTGAGAGTGTGTGTGTGTGGATTGATTAGAGGGTGAGAGTGTATGTGTGTGGATTGATTAGAGGGTGAGAGTGTGTGTTTGGATTGATTAGAGGGTGAGGGTGTGTGTTTGTGGATTGATTAGAGGGTGAGAGTGTGTGTGTGTGGATTGATTGGAGGGTGAGTGTGTGTGTGTTTGGATTGATTAGAGGGTGAGTGTGTGTGTGTGTGTGTGGATTTGTTTGAGGGTGAGAGTGTGTGTGTGTGTGTATTGATTAGAGGGTGAGATTGTGTGTGTGTGTGGATTTGTTTGAGGGTGAGTGTGTGTATGTGTGGATTGATTAGAGGGTGAGTGTGTGTGTGTGGATTGATTAGATGGTGAGTGTGTGTGTGTTTGGATTGATTGGAGGGTGAGTGTGTGTGTGTTTGGATTGATTAGAGGGTGAGTGTGTGTGTGTGTGTGTGGATTTGTTTGAGGGTGAGAGTGTGTGTGTGTGTGTATTGATTAGAGGGTGAGAGTGTGTGTGTGTGTGGATTTGTTTGAGGGTGAGTGTGTGTATGTGTGGATTGATTAGAGGGTGAGTGTGTGTGTGTGGATTGATTAGAGGGTGAGTGTGTGTGTGTGTGGATTGATTAGAGGGTGTGTGTGTGTGTGTGTGGATTGATTAGAGGGTGAGTGTGTGTGTGTGGAATGATTAGAGGGTGTGTGTGTGTGTGTTTGGATTGATTAGAAGGTGAGTGTGTGTGTGTGTGGATTGATTAGAGGGTGTGTGTGTGTGTGTTTGGATTGATTAGAGGTTACCATGCGTGTGGATTGATTAGAGGGTGAGTGTGTGTGTGTGTGGATTGATTAGAGGGTGTGAGTGTGGATTGATTAGAGGGTGAGTGTGTGTGTGTTTGAATTGATTAGAGGGTGACCATGCGTGTGGATTGATTAGAGGGTGAGTGTGTGTGTGTGGATTGATTAGAGGGTGAGTGTGTGTGTGTGTGGATTGATTAGAGGGTGAGAGTGTGTGTGTGGATTGATTAGAGGGTGAGAGTGTGTGTGTGTTTGGATTGATTGGAGTGTGAGTGTGTGTGTGTTTGGATTGATTAGAGGGTGAGTGTGTGTGTGTGTGGATTTGTTTGAGGGTGAGAGTGTGTGTGTGTGGATTGATTAGAGGGTGAGAGTGTGTGTGTGTGTGGATTTGTTTGAGGGTGAGTGTGTGTATGTGTGGATTGATTAGAGGGTGAGTGTGTGTGTGTGGATTGATTAGAGGGAGTGTGTGTGTGTGTTTGGATTGATTGGAGGGTGAGTGTGTGTGTGTTTGGATTGATTAGAGGGTGAGTGTGTGTGTGTGTGTGTGGATTTGTTTGAGGGTGAGAGTGTGTGTGTGTGGATTGATTAGAGGGTGAGAGTGTGTGTGTGTGTGGATTTGTTTAAGGGTGAGTGTGTGTATGTGTGGATTGATTAGAGGGTGAGTGTGTGTGTGTGGATTGATTAGAGGGTGAGTGTGTGTGTGTGTGGATTGATTAGAGGGTGTGTCTGTGCGTGTGTGGATTGATTAGAGGGTGAGTGTGTGTGTGTGAATTGATTAGAGGGTGTGTGTGTGTGTGTTTGGATTGATTAGAGGGTGAGTGTGTGTGTGTGTGGATTGATTAGAGGGTGTGTGTGTGTGTGTGTTTGGATTGATTAGAGGTTACCATGAGTGTGGATTGATTAGAGGGTGAGTGTGTGTGTGTGTGGATTGATTAGAGGGTGTGTGTGTGTGTGGATTGATTAGAGTGTGAGTGTGTGTGTGTGTGGATTGATTAGAGGGTGAGTGTGTGTGTGTTTCGATTGATTAGAGGGTGACCATGCGTGTGGATTGATTAGAGGGTGAGTGTGTGTGTGTATGGATTGATTAGAGGGTGAGTGTGTGTGTGTGTGGATTGATTAGAGGGTGAGTGTGTGTGTGTGTGGATTGATTAGAGGGTGAGTGTGTGTGTGTGTGGATTGATTAGAGGGTGAGTGTGTGTGTGTGGATTGATTAGAGGGTGAGTGTGTGTGTGTGGATTGATTAGAGGGTGACAGTGTGTGTGCGTGGATTGATTAGAGGGTGAGTGTGTGTCTGTGTGGATTGATTAGAGGGTGAGAGTGTGTGTGTTTGGATTGATTGGAGGGTGAGTGTGTGTGTGTGGATTGATTGGACGGTGAAAGTGTATGTGTGTGGATTGATTAGAGGGTGAGAGTGTGTGTGTGTGGATTGATGAGAGGGTGACCGTGTGTGTGTGTGGATTGATTAGAGGGTGAGAGTGTGTGTGTGTGGATTGATTAGACGGTGAGAGTGTGTGAGTTTGGATTGATTAGAGGGTGAGAGTGTGTGTGTGTGGATTGATTAGAGGGTGAGAGTGTGTGTGTGTGGATTGATTAGAGGGTGAGTGTGTGTGTGTGTGGATTGATTAGAGGGTGAGAGTGTGTGAGTGTGGATTGATTAGAGGGTGAGTGTGTGTGTGTGTGGATTGATTAGAGGGTGAGAGTGTGTGTGTGTGGATTGATTAGAGGGTGAGAGTGTGTGTGTGGATTGATTAGAGGGTGAGAGTGTGTGTGTGTGGATTGATTAGAGGGTGAGTGTGTATGTGTGTGGATTGATTAGAGGGTGAGAGTGTGTGTGTGGATTGATTAGAGGGTGAGAGTGTGTGTGTGTGGATTGATTAGAGGGTGAGTGTGTGTGTGTTTGGATTGATTAGAGGGTGAGAGAGTGTGTGTGGATTGATTAGAGGGTGAGAGTGTGTGTGTGGATTGATTAGAGGGTGAGAGTGTGTGTGTGTTTGGATTGATTGGAGTGTGAGTGTGTGTGTGTTTGGACTGATTAGAGGGTGACTGTGTGTGTGTGTGGATTTGTTTGAGGGTGAGAGTGTGCGTGTGTGGATTGATTTGAGGGTGAGTGTGTGTGTGTGTGTTTGGATTTGTTTGAGGGTGTGTGTGTATGTGTGGATTGATTAGAGGGTGAGTGTGTGTGTGTGGATTGATTAGAGGGTGAGTGTGTGTGTGTGTGGATTGATTAGAGGGTGAGTGTGTGTGTGTGTGGATTGATTAGAGGGTGAGTGTGTGTGTGTGGATTGATTAGAGGGTGAGTGTGTGTGTGTGGATTGATTAGAGGGTGACAGTGTGTGTGTGTGGATTGATTAGAGGGTGAGTGTGTGTGTGTTTGGATTGATTAGAGGGTGAGAGAGTGTGTGTGGATTGATTAGAGGGTGAGAGTGTGTGTGTGGATTGATTAGAGGGTGAGAGTGTGTGTGTGTTTGGATTGATTGGAGTGTGAGTGTGTGTGTGTTTGGACTGATTAGAGGGTGACTGTGTGTGTGTGTGGATTTGTTTGAGGGTGAGAGTGTGCGTGTGTGGATTGATTTGAGGGTGAGTGTGTGTGTGTGTGTGTGGATTTGTTTGAGGGTGAGAGTGTGTGTGTGTGGATTGATTAGAGGGTGAGAGTGTGTGTGTGTGTGGATTTGTTTGAGGGTGTGTGTGTATGTGTGGATTGATTAGAGGGTGAGTGTGTGTGTGTGGATTGATTAGAGGGTGAGTGTGTGTGTGTGTGGATTGATTAGAGGGTGAGTGTGTGTGTGTGTGGATTGATTAGAGGGTGAGTGTGTGTGTGTGGATTGATTAGAGGGTGAGTGTGTGTGTGTGGATTGATTAGAGGGTGACAGTGTGTGTGCGTGGATTGATTAGAGGGTGAGTGTGTGTCTGTGTGGATTGATTAGAGGGTGAGAGTGTGTGTGTTTGGATTGATTGGAGGGTGAGTGTGTGTGTGTGGATTGATTGGACGGTGAAAGTGTATGTGTGTGGATTGATTAGAGGGTGAGAGTGTGTGTGTGTGGATTGATGAGAGGGTGACCGTGTGTGTGTGTGGATTGATTAGAGGGTGAGAGTGTGTGAGTTTGGATTGATTAGAGGGTGAGAGTGTGTGTGTGTGGATTGATTAGAGGGTGAGAGTGTGTGTGTATGGATTGATTAGAGGGTGAGTGTGTGTGTGTGTGGATTGATTTGAGGGTGAGAGTGTGTGTGTGTGGATTGATTAGAGGGTGAGAGTGTGTGTGTGTGGATTGATTAGAGGGTGAGAGTGTGTGTGTGTGGATTGATTAGAGGGTGAGTGTGTGTGTGTGTGGATTGATTAGAGGGTGAGAGTGTGTGTGTGTGGATTGATTAGAGGGTGAGAGTGTGTGTGTGGATTGATTAGAGGGTGAGAGTGTGTGTGTGTGGATTGATTAGAGGGTGAGTGTGTGTGTGTGTGGATTGATTAGAGGGTGTGTGTGTGTGTGTTTGGATTGATTAGAGGTTACCATGCGTGTGGATTGATTAGAGGGTGAGTGTGTGTGTGTGTGTGGATTGATTAGAGGGTGTGTGTGTGTGTGTCGATTGATTAGAGTGTGAGTGTGTGTGTGTGTGGATTGATTAGAGGGTGAGTGTGTGTGTGTTTGGATTGATTAGAGGGTGACCATGCGTGTGGATTGATTAGAGGGTGAGTGTGTGTGTGTATGGATTGATTAGAGGGTGAGTGTGTGTGTGTGGATTGATTAGAGGGTGTGTGTGTGTGTGTTTGGATTGATTAGAGGGTGAGTGTGTGTGTGTGTGGATTGATTAGAGGGTGTGTGTGTGTGTGTTTGGATTGATTAGAGGTTACCATGCGTGTGGATTGATTAGAGGGTGAGTGTGTGTGTGTGTGTGGATTGATTAGAGGGTGTGTGTGTGTGTGTCGATTGATTAGAGTGTGAGTGTGTGTGTGTGTGGATTGATTAGAGGGTGAGTGTGTGTGTGTTTGGATTGATTAGAGGGTGACCATGCGTGTGGATTGATTAGAGGGTGAGTGTGTGTGTGTATGGATTGATTAGAGTTTGTGTGTGTGTGTGTGTGGATTGATTAGAGGGTGTGAGTGTGTGTGTGTGGATTGATTAGAGGGTGAGTGTGTGTGTGTGTGGATTGATTAGAGGGTGAGTGTGTGTGTGTGTGGATTGATTAGAGGGTGAGTGTGTGTGTGTGGATTGATTAGAGGGTGAGTGTGTGTGTGTGGATTGATTAGAGGGTGACAGTGTGTGTGCGTGGATTGATTAGAGGGTGAGTGTGTCTGTGTGGATTGATTAGAGGGTGAGAGTGTGTGTGTTTGGATTGATTGGAGGGTGAGTGTGTGTGTGTGGATTGATTGGACGGTGAAAGTGTATGTGTGTGGATTGATTAGAGGGTGAGAGTGTGTGTGTGTGGATTGATTAGAGGGTGAGAGTGTGTGTGTGTGTGGATTTGTTTGAGGGTGAGTGTGTGTGTGTGTGGATTGATTAGGTTGTGAGAGCGTGTGTGTGTGTCTTTTCTAGCAGAAATATCAGTCTGTCTCTTTCTAGACTCTTAAACAACGTCTTGACCCCCTGATGATTTTGAACCAGTCTTCTCATGAGATTATCCATTTTCTCTCTGCAAAGAAAGACTTGCTCTTCTCCAGCACCTTTCACAACCTCGGGACATTCCAGACCACTTTCTGCCCAATGACGGCCTTCATGAATTGCACTTTTACCACCTTGACCTGAATGTTGAGTTGAAGATTACTTCCCGGAGGCAGCACAGTGCAGCACTACCCGACCCGACCTGAGCCCGAATGCTGGACGCGGAAGAGAGAGCCGGGCCAAGCCAAACTGGACACTTGTCGCCTGGTCCAGTCGTGTGGGTAGGTCGGCTTTAACTGAGACTCTTTTGAATGTGAACCTATATCCTGCTTTCCATCTCTCCCCAGTTTTGCTCCCATTGAGGTAAAAACAGGGAGAGATGCTGAACGGACAGCCGATTCACAACCACCCTCCTTCCCTGCACCCTGGTTTGCACCATTGGCACCAAGTCCAAGTCCAGTCCAGTGTTTCTTTGCCTCTCTGCGTATCTGCTCCCCGACTGTCTCTGCCTGTCTTCTTGTGGCTCAGTGGCGGAAGGGATAGATCAGCCATGATCTAACATGGGTGGGACAGGATCAAAGGGCTGAATGGCCGACTGCATCCCGGTACCAATCAGTGTGTGTGTTTGTGTGTTCTCCCTCAGTTTGATTCCCTGAAGCCGATGGGGAAAACAGGTGAAAAACATTTCTGCAGAGATGCATGTGTCTGGGGCTCGGGTCTTCCTGTGTGTTAAATTCTCAGAATGCCAGTTCGTCTCTGGAGGGCCATGCTCGATGCCCGGCCCTGTGTTTGACCTGACATGAGTTAAAGGTTCCAGTGGTTTATCCAGACCAGGAATTAAAGTGAATTCAGGACTGTCGGGAGACGGAGCCAAACCCAGGAAAGTGATGGAGTTTGGAATTACACCGGGGGGGAGCGGGGCTGTTGACTGGGACGGGAGTTACACAGGGGGCGGGCCTAGGTGGCTGTTCACAGGGGAGATGATGCAGGGTGGGAATTAGTAGAGGGGGAATTTTACAGGATGGGAGGGTATTTAAAATGGGGGAGTGTTTACAGTGGAGGTGGGGGGGAGAATTAGATTGCGGTCAGTTAATGGGGTGTACCAGAACGGTATTTGTTCTGGGGGGGTATTCAGATGGGGGTCTGTTGCCGGGGGAAGTATTTAGATGGGAGTCTGTTTAGATGGGTTGTCTTTTAACGGGGAGTGGGAGTACGTATAATTAGATGGGGTCTGTTCATAGTGAGGATATTTACATGGGAGTCTGTTCCCGGGAGTTGGGTATTTAGATGGGTTGCCTTGTCATGGGTGGAGGGGGGTGTTTAGATGGGTAGGCTTGCAAGCGGGGTATTTAGATGGGTTGTCTTTTAACAGGGGGCATTTAGGTGCATTGTCTTTTAACACGGGTGTTTAGATGGGTTGTCTTTTAACTGAGGAAATGGGATAATTAAATGGGGGTCTGTTGATCATGAGGGTATTAGATGGGGGTCAGTTAGAGAATATCAGATAGGGGTTTGCAGACGAGGATTATTTCGATTGGGGGGACCTGTACAAGTGGGGATGTTTTCCGGGGGGAAATATTGCAGGTGAAAAAAATTGCGTTGTGGATAAAAATTGCGGGGGGTGGGGAGGAATTTGGGGGGAGAAATTGGTGGGGGCAAAATTTTGCGGTGTGTGCAAATTTGCAGGGTTCTGTTCCCAGGGGCTATTTAGTTGGGGGTCTATTCCAGGAAGCTATTTAGATGGGAGTCTGTTCCCGGGGGGTATTTACATGGGTGTCTGCTCCCAGGTGGGGGGTGGTATTTAGATGGCAGTCTGTTCCCGGGGCGGGGGGTGGTGGTATTTAGATAGCAGTCTGTTGCCAGGGGGGATTTAGATGGGAGTCTGTTCCCGGGGGGGATATTTTCCGGAGGGGAAATAGCGCAGTGGGAAAAATTTTCATGGGGGATTAAAATTTGCGGGGGGAAATAAATTTCGGAGGGGTGGGGTTTAGGGTTAGAAAAAGAAAAAGTCGGAAAGAGTGATAAAAAGAAAGAGAGATATGAGAGAAAGAGACAAAGAAAGAGAGAAGGTAGAAAGAAACAAGAAAGAGAGAGAGAAAGAAAGAGTGATAAAAAGAAAGAGAGATATGAGAGAAAGAGACAAAGAAAGAGAGATATGAGAGAAAGAGACAAAGAAAGAGAGATATGAGAGAAAGAGACAAAGAAAGAGAGAAGGTAGAAAGAAACAAGAAAGAGAGAGAGAGAGAGAGAAAGAGAGAAAGAGAGAAAGAGAGAAAGAGAGAAAGAGAGAAAGAGAGAAAGAGAGAAAGAGAGAAAGAGAGACACAGAGAAAGCCATTGAGACAGAAAGACGCACAATCACTCAGATAGAAAGAGAAACACAAAGTGAGGGAGAGAGAGATGTAGGAACACATAGAGGGAGACTACCAGAGGGAGAGAGAGAAACAGAGATTGAGAAACCAAGAGAGAGAGAGATTCGGGGAGACAGATTGAGGAACAGAGAGCGAGAGAAACACATAGAGAGAGAGAGAGAGAAACAGAGAGAGAGAGTAACGGAGAGAGAGAAATATATATAGAGAGAGAGAGACAGACAGAGAGAGAGAGAGAGAGAAACAGAGAGAGAGAGAGAGTAACGGAGAGGCCTGTTTGACTGCAGTTTAAACAGACAGTTTTTATTCGGATTGTCAATTCTACTGCGTGACAAAGACTGAAACTAGAGCCAGGTTAATGATGCAGCCAAGAGAACTTTTATAACTGGTGACATTTCACACAACAGTTCTGGTCCATATTTACAATTATATTTGTCAATTATTGTACCTAGTACTTTATTTAATGCTACTATATTTATGCATTACCCTGTACTCATTGGAAAACAAATCTTTCTTAACATTTACCACTTTAATGTTACAAGGGTTTACAAAGCTGGGAAATGACCATTTAACACAAATTGTATGAAAGATCTTCCACTTTTCAACTCCAGTTTGTATAAAGCTCAGTGATAAAGACCTCCACATTCTGACAAAGAGTTTTTGCTGCTGCAATAAAGTGTCATTGTTTCCCCATGCTTCCTGACTGTTTCTTTCCTCTGCTCTCCTGTGGGATTCAGAGGGATTTTTGTTCATTGTTTGTCCAAATGAAGGAGGTTGCAGCTCCTCTGCAGCTGCTGTCCTGGAGAAATTGATTGCATTCAAAATCTTTCCCTCAGTTTGGAGACATGAGGAGAGACTGTTTACACTAGCAGAGGGATGGTAAAATAGGCAGGGAGTTGTTATGGTCTGGAATTCACTGTCTGACAGGTTTCTGAAAGCAGATTTAATTAACTTTCAAAAGACAATTGGAGTAAAATTGCAGCTACTCTTAGTTATAGTAGAGAAGATACTGGCATAGAAAGAGAAGTGAGAGAGAAAGAGATGTCATAACATCAGTGATCAAGAACTGAACACAACTTCTATGGAGAGTTTTTATTTGTAAATGATTGTTTGAGTTTTATTTGATCCTGTTGTTTTATTTATACATTACCTTTAATCACTCAATACAACTTTCCAAACAGGAATGAGTTCCATGTTATAAGTGTTCACATAGTGGAAAAATAGCCATTTTACAAAAGTTGCAAAGAAATTATTTTATTCGGCATCTCAGCTTCACAATAAAGTAAATTCCTCAGACTTGCGGAAACGTTCAAACTCAGCAAGAGATGCTCCCATCAGCAATGGCTCAGCATCACCATCTGCTGGAGTCCCTGCCTCACTGCAGTTACTGCCCCCTCTCACAATCTCCATCTGCTTGTGTCCCTGTCTCACTGCAGTTTCTGCCCCTCTCGCCATCTCCATCTGCTGGTGTCCCTGTCTCACAGCAGTTTCTGCCCCTCTCATCATCTCCATCTGCTGGTGTCCCTGTCTCACTGCAGTTACTGTCCCCCTCTCACCATCTCCATCTGCTGGTGGCCCTGTCTCAATGCAGTTACTGCCCCCTCTCACCATCTCCATCTGCTCGTGCCCCTGTCTCACTGCAGTTACTTGCCCCCTCTCGGCATCTCCATCTGCTGGTGTCCCTGTCTCACAGCAGTTTCTGCTCCTCTCATCATCTCCATCTCCTGGTGTCCCTCTCTCACTGCAGTTACTGTCCCCCTCTCACCATCTCCATCTGCTGGTGTCCCTGTCTCACTGTAGTTACTGCTCCCTCTCACCATCTCCATCTGCTCGTGTCCCTGTCTCACTGCAGTTACTTGCCCCCTCTCGGCATCTCCATCTGCTGGTGTCCCTGTCTCACAGCAGTTTCTGCTCCTCTCATCATCTCCATCTTCTGGTGTCCCTCTCTCACTGCAGTTACTGTCCCCCTCTCACCATCTCCATCTGCTGGTGGCCCTGTCTCACTGCAGTTATGGCCCCCTCTCACCATCTCCATCTGCTGGTGTCCCTGCCTCACTGCAGTTACTGATCCCTCTCACCATCTCCATCTGCTGGTGTCCCTGTCTCACTGCAGTTACTGTCCCCCTCTCACCATCTCCATCTGCTGGTGGCTCCGTATCACTGCAGCTACTGCCACCTCTCACCATCCCTGTCTGCTGGTGTCCCTGCCTCACTGCAGTTACTGTCCCCTCTCACCATCTCCATCTGCTGGTGTCCCTGTCTCACTGCAGGTACTGCCCCTTCTCACCATTCCAGTGTTGAAACCCTTCAGTTCTTTCTATGATTTCACTAATTTAACGATGAGATTGAGAGGGTATTGCACCGCCATCGTCAGCTCCTGTCTGAATTTATTCTGGGTCACAGTGTAAATACATGTGTTGTTGCAGGAACTGAGAAGCTGCAGCATCTTTGATGTTCGATCTGTGATATAGAGAGGGTCAGTGGAGGCGGAGTAATCCTGAATATCTGCAATTCGCACCTAAATGATAAACACAATCCGAGTCACCCATAGCAGTATAAAACTGCCGGATATACTGAAGAGTAAAATAATTGATTTCTTGCGATTCTCCATCTCTGGGACCTTGTGATTCTATCCATTGCTGTGGCACCGGAATCCCCTGCGGACTTTACTGGAGAATAAAATCCGTCTGAAAGTCAGAACATTGAGCAGCAAAATCAGAAAGACCAGGACACAAGGGGTTAAAATGTGGGAAAACAATTCAAATGCCCCCCATATGGGGGAAGTAAAGAAGCTCAGTTTAGTAATACAACCCATGGGAACATTATCAAGAATGTAACTTTGCTGCTGTGTAAAGTACCAGGGGAGAGACACGAAACAGCCCAGCACACTCGCTGTTCCTACAACCACAGCCTCCGTTTTCTCGCTGCAATATTTTGTTTTCAGCTTCTCGCAACCAATGGCCACAAATCGATCAAAGGTGAACGTGACTGTGAGCCAGACAGAAACAACTGTAGCTGCAGAAAGCAGAACGGCAATGAGAGAACACACAGGAGTAATGTACAGGAATGAACATGGGAAATAAAGTGAAACAATCCATTCCAATATGGGACCGATGATAACGACCAGAAGATCAGACGCTGCCATTCCCACCAGGTAGACAGTGATACATTTGGAGAAACCGCACTTTCCTCGGGACAGGATCACAATCGCCACCAAGTTAACTGGAAGAGAGAGAAAAGCAAGCAGAGAAATTGCTGATCAGACCTGGAGACAAAGCAGCATTTTGACAGGATCTGGCCTGAAATTTCCAGCTTTGTTGCCGCTTCGAGCAGTGAAAACTGATTCATTGACCTGGGAGTGAAATGTTTGAAAACACAATTGTTAATAATGAATTGGGAAATTGATACAGAAAGTGAATAAAGTCAGCACCGGATCTACTGGAAGTACTGAGTGAGGATGCAGTGCCAGTGGGAGAATGAGAAGGGGTTTTACAGAGATGGAATCCAATGGGTTAATTAGGAATGTGTCTCCAGATTGTTGATTGGGATGTTTGGGGAGAGCGGGATGTGTAGCTGGTTTGTTGCTCTGGGTTCAGAGAACCGACAGGGACTGTTAACAAATAGGAAAAGGCTGAAAACTACGGCGATGAGTTTGAGAATCAGCCACGATCGAGAATGGTGGAGCAGGCTCAAAGGGCTGAATGGCCTCTTCCTGCTCCTTTCTTCCTGTATTTCTATCAGGTTGGAAGATGCAGCTGGAGGTGGAGGCAGAGAGTGAGATTGGGAGGGAGAGAAGGAAAAGGACATGTTGGAGCAGGAGGGGAGACTGGAGCAGATGGTTTGGGGAAGTGGATAAGCTGAAGCAATGGATGAGGAGACTGAGGATTCAATACAGTGAGAGGAGAGGCTGAGATTCACAGGGAAAGACTCCAGCAGAGTGTTAGAGGAAATCTAATCTATAGATCCCAGTAATAATTAATACATTCAAACAATAATCCGTGTGGTTATTGGTGTTGGAGAACAGTTCATTGTTTATACAATATAGTCAATATATTTAGTTTGTACAGGCAACTAAATATAAATTTAAATATATTTCTGATATCAGCCTCGCTCTTTATTGAATTCAGCAGTCACAGAGATTTTAAAGTGCAGTATTTAAATAATGAATTACCATCAGTGATGAACTGATTCTATTCTGTTTATTCAGTCACTAAGTAAGGAATAGGAACTTTCTACAAAACAAAATGAGGACCTAAAAGAAAGCCACACAGAGGATCAAGTCCAACAGGAAAATGAACACAATCTGACAACAGACAACTTCAACTCACAGTTTCTCTCACTAATTTTTCTGGACATTCCAGCACTTTATGATAGTGAATTATTCACACTGCTGCTTCATTCTCTTTCTCTTCACTTCTGCTGATCCCATTCCCTCGGTTTCGTTCTCCCTGTTCCTTTTGTCCTTCCCTATCTCTCTGGAGCACCCACACCCTGCAAACTGTTACTTAATGCTACTTTTCACATATGATTTATTCCTAACGTTCTGCGCCTGTGTTCTTTTCACCAGCCCCAGGTTCAATGATTCTATCCTCAGTGTCAGTTTGCTCAATGGTGAAACCTCTGTGAATAGGTTAATCTATCTACAGAGCACCCAAGTCTCCACCTGTTCACCTACACTCTTCACGTCATCTGCAATACATGGAATAAACAGGATCGAAAGCTTCTTCCAGACAAACTTCACAATCATTGAAATTCCTTCTCCTGGAATTATAAAGTAATCCGTTAGAATGTGGGATTGTTTAATAAACAAAACACCAACATCAGCGCTGCAGATGATAATCTACAGATAAATGGAAAGACTCTTGATTCCAACTGATAGAGTGAAAACCAATAAAACATCACATCAATATTTTCGATTTTGCAATGTATTCCAGTGACAGTGAAGGTCCACAGTTAAGCAGAGAAGGAGATGTGAAAGTGTTAGCAGCAAACTCAGTTCAGCAGCCAGACGTCTGAAGCAGCGTCAGACACACACTGAATAAAATAATATTTGATAACAGTGATAATCAATAAATACATTGAAATCCCAGTTAAACTGAGCCATGTTATTGGTGAGGGAGGATATTGTTCTGTCCCCTTGTAACACTGAGACCGTGAGATGTCTCATTATCAATCACTGAAAAAAAATCGTAAAATATTCCAGGACCAGTTTGATCCACATCATGAAAATGTTCCAAACTCCTGAAGGTCTGATTTTTGATCCTAACGGAGATGCTTGATTTGACTACATTCAATACACCGAATAATCCAGTAGCAATACCACGGTTACAGAAACCGATACCATCAAGGACATAATACAACTCCTGCAAGACTGAAAGAGTGGACAATGAGGAGATTCCATCAGTAAATTGCTGGAAAAGAACAGGTGGCTGTGTAACACACATTGAGAAATAATACCCAGTACAGCAGCACAGTTAACATCGCTTTACACCAATAACAGCTGAGATACTGCTTACCTGAAACTCCAATTGCTGCTAGTACGGGATAATAAATTAATATGAATTGAATGAATACTAGATATCCCATTTCTGTGAGAAGCAGAGACTTCTGTTAGCCTGGAATCCACAGCTCCAGCAGGCACTCTGAGCTGATCCATTCCAATGGGTCCTGATTTATACAGGGGATAAGTCTCCACTGACACTGTTATACCCCTGATAATTGCTATTAATTACACTCACCTGAATAAACACATTACATCAGCAGCTTTAAATCTGATGAAAATAATGTGGTGGACAAAACTCAATAATTTCAATGTCAAAGACATTTTCTTAGTAAGACCGCTCTCGAGAATAAACCTGAAATCTGTACTCATACTGGACGGAATCTACAATTATGAGTGGTGTCATTTACATTATTCATATTATTGTATTGACCTTGTTCACTCCTGGCATTCCTATTGTAAATGTAACTGATCTGTCTGCAGTTGAAACTGAATCCAGGAACAAAAGCAATCCGTTTTACTCTGTTCCTGCCTTTTTCCCAGTTACAATGTGAACTTTGAGAAACTGATTCAGGAACATGTTCAGGGTTACAGCCCAGAAATTATTGGGGGTGATATTGGGGGACAGACACAGTACACATACAGGGAGGCTGTCGCACAGTGATTAAAGCACTGGTCAAGTAATCCAGAGGTGCGACCTAATGGCCTGGGGACAGGGGCTCAATTCCCACCATGGCAGCTGTATAAAATAGAGAGAGCTCCCACTCTACGTATGAAGTGGAGGGAGCGCCCTCTCTATCGATAAAGTGGTGGGAGCTCCCTCTCTATGTATAAAGTGGAGGGAGCTCCCACTCTACGTTTGAAGTGGAGGGAGCACCCTCTCTATGTATAAAGTGGAGGGAGCTCCCTCTCTATGTATAATGTAGAGGGAGCTCCCTATCTATGTATAAAGTGGTGGGAACTCCCTCTCTATGTATTAATTGGAGGAAGCTCCCACTCTACGTATAAAGTGGAGGAAGGGAGAGAGGCAAGGTGGGGGAGAGAGAGAGGGAGAGGGAGGGACACAGGGTGAGGGAGAGAGAGAGAGCCAGTGAGGAAGCGAGAGACAGGGTTAGGGAAAGAGAGAGACAGGTTGAGGTAGAGGGAGAGAGAGAGAGAGAAAGAGAGACAGGGAGAGGCAGAGAGAGACACTGGGTGAGGGAGAGACAAAGGCATGGTGAGAGAGACAGAGAGAGAAAAATAGACAGACAGGGTGGGGGATAGCGAGAGAGGCAGGGTGAAGGAGAGAGAGAGAGAAAAGAGACTGGGTAAGGGAGAGAAAAAGAAAGAGACAGGTTGGGAGAGAGAGAGAGAGAAAGGGTGAGGGAGCGAGAGAGAGGGAAACGTTTGGTGGAGAGTGTGGGACGGGGTGAGGGAGAGGGAGAGAGGGAAAGACGTAGGGTGAGGGAGAGAGAGAGAGAAAGAGAGAGAAATGGTGTGTGAGAGAGAGAGAGAGACAGGGTGAGCGAGATGGAGAGAGAAAGTTTGAGAGACTGGGTAAGGGAGATAGAAAGAAAGAGACATTATGAGTGTGTGTGTGAGAGAGAGAGACGGGTTGGGGGAGAGAGAGAGAGAGACAGGGTGAGGAAGAGGGACAGAGAAAAAGAGCAAGACTGGGTAAGGGAGATAGAAATGTCGCGACAGTGTGAGGAAAGAGAGAGAAAGACTGAGACAGGGTGGGGGTGGGAGAGGGATACAGGGAGAGGGAGAGAGAGACACACACAGGATGTGGGAGAGAGAGAGAGAACGAGAGAGACAAGGCGGGGGAGAGAGAAACAGAGAGATACCAGGTAAGGGAGAGAGAGAGAGACGGGCTGAGGGAGTGAGAGAGAGAGAGAAAGATACAGAGATGGGATGAGGGTGAGAGAGAGAGAGAGACAGATGGGGTGAGGGAGAGAGAGACGTATGGGCTGAGGGAGAGAGAGTGAGAGATGGGTTGAGGGAGAGCGAGACGGATGGACTGAGAGAGAGAGAGAGAGAGAGAGAGATGGGGTGAGGAAGAGAGAGAGAGATGGGGTGAAAGAGAAATAGATAAAGACAGGTTGAGGGAGGGGGAGAGACGGGTAAGGTGGAGAGAGAAAGTGTGGCTGAGGGACAGAGAGAGAGAGAGAGAGAGAGAGAGAGAGAGAGAGAGAGACCGTAAGTGAGAAGGTGAGGAAGAAAATGTCTCAAAGAGGTGGGACGGGCTCGAGGGGCCAAACGGCCTCCTCCTGTCTCTATTTGATAATATTACATCCTGAAATATACAAAGTTGTGACGAAAATTTTTAGCAAATGAAATGGAATTAATTAACAACAGGTTCTCCTTTAAAATTATTAATCCGAATTCACAATACTGCTTGTGTGAATTTGGGCTTGACAGATAATTTGCTGTTTATTAACACCACTGAATAAATAAGTATTGGAAGATTCAATGTGACTCTGTTCCCATCCTGGTCCAAACTCCGACTGACTCACTCGAAGGTTTAAACCTCAGGAGCAGTGCTGACGGTGCGGGCCCCTTTAAAAGATTGGGACTGACCCTCTCCCTACTCGCACCACCCCCATCCCCCCTCGGGGTCACAGTGCTGGGTCAGGGGTCACAGACTGCATGGACACTGGGATTGACCCATGACCCACTGACCCCAAAGACAAGAAAAGAAAAGCAAAAACTATCCTGGCCCCTGTGAAATCAGATTGACAATAAATTTAAACCCCGAGAGTGAAATCTAAAAGGAGAACAGAGAGATTTTGATGTTTGTGAAAACATGATTTACACAGAGGGAAGTGTTTGTGTTTATCTGCCTGAGTTGGTCAATGTGAATATATGTGTCTCTGTATGGATTTCTCTCTCTCTCTCGGTCAGTGGGAATGGATGTGTCAGACAGTGGATGTGTGTGTGTGTGTGTGTGTGTGTGTGTGTGTGTGTGTGTGTGTGTGTGTGTGTGTGTGTGTGTGTGTGTGTGTGTGTGTGTGTGTGTGTGTGTGTGTGTGTTTTTATCTGGACATGTTAGTCTGCCTGTGTTTATATGGCTGTGTTTGTGTCTGTGTGTGGTTTGTGTCTCTGTGTTTGTGTTACCAATGCTGGGTGTGAGGGTGGGAGAGGACACAGAAGGACACTCTCTAATCTCTTATTAAAAATCTTTCATCTTAACAACTCCGATGAATATACAGAAATATCCTCCACAAAATATCAAGCAGTTGTATCTTAATACTTGTCAGGACAGAGTGCCTCTCTCAAACACGGAGTATGTTAAGTTTAAATGGACTGATATAAAGTTAGGTGGGACAGTAAGCTGTGAGGAGGGCACAAAGAGACTGCAAAGGGAGATTGACAGGTTAGGTGAGAGGGCAAGAAAGTGGCAGCTGTAATATCATGTGGAGAGATTTGAGGGAAGGAATTCCCCAGTGTTAACAAGCAGTGACATTAATTCCTGATTGCCAGTAGAGATTTGTTAGGAAAGGGTATTAATGTTTACGGAGCCGAGAGAGCTCGATGTGGAAAAGGAGCAAATCAGCCATGACCTGAGTGAATGGACGGGACAGGCTCGAGGGGCCGAATGGCCTCTTCCTGTCTTCGTAAGGGCTTTATTAATATCCCTGCCAATGCATTGTTGGTTTTCTGTTTTTAAAAAAATGACAAGATTGAGGTTCTCTCTAAACCCTCCCGCCAGCCTTGGAACTAGTCAGGGATTCACGTCTCAGGGAACTGGTCAATTGTTCTGGTAGAATTTCCCCCTTTGTTGATGGGTTAATAAAGCAGATGGGATCCTGAGCTTTATAAACAGGTCTAGAGTGTCAAAGTCAGGAAGTGATGCTAAACCTTTATAAAATAATAGTTTGTCCTCGGCTGCAGTATTGTGCCCAATTCTGGGACCACACTTCAGGAAGGACATGTTGGTGAATGTATAGAAGAGATTTACTGGAACGTTTCCTGGATGAGATTATTACAGTTACGCTGATAGACTGCAGCAGCTGGGCTTGTTCTCCTTAGAGCAGAGAAGCTATTAAGGAGATTTGATTGAGGTGTTTAAAATCATGAAAGCTTTAGATGGAGGAAATAAAGAGAAACTGTTTCCAATGGATGAAGGATTGATAACCAGAGAGCACAGATTGAAGGTGATTGGCATAAAAAAAACATTGGCGACATGAGGAAAAGGGTTTATTTTAACACAAGTGCTTCAGATTTGAAATGCATTGTCTGATCATGGTGCAGACAAATTCAATAGTAGCTTTCAAAAGGACAATTGGAGAAATCATTGAAAGAGAAAAAATAAGCAGGCACTTGGAAAGAAGTAGAATTAGAATTAGAACATTACAGCGCAGTACAGGCCCTTCAGCCCACGATGTTGCGCCGACCTGTGAAACCATCTGACCGACACTATTCCATTTTCATCCATATGTCTATCCAAGGTTTGAGTTAATTGGGGAAAGCCAGCATGGATATTTTGAAGTAACAGAGAGGTTGATGAAGGGAATGCAATGGATTTTATATGGATTTGAAGAAAGCGTTTGACAAAGTAGCACATAAAAATCTGGTTAACAAAACTGAGGCTCATGGAATAGGAGGGCCTGAGTCAGCTTGGATCAAAAATTGGTGAAAGGATAGAAAACAGCGAGTGGTGGTAAATGGTTGTTTTTCAGACTGGAAGATGGTAGACAGCAGTGTTCCCCAAAAGTCAGTGTTTTTTTGTAAAATTTCAGTATTTGCCGATGATAAAAAACTTGGAGGAGATGCAAACAGTGAGGATGGCACCAATCGACTGCAACAGGACATAGATAGTTGAGCAGAATGGGCAGACAAGTGTCAGAAGGAATTTAATACAGGGAAATGTGAGGATATGTATTTTTGCAGAAGGGATAGGGAGAGGCAATATAGACTTAATGGCCCAGTTCTAGGGAGTGTGCAGGGACAGAAGGACCTGGGGATACATGTGCATACATCTTTGAAGGTGGCAGGACATATCGAGAAATTAGTCAGCAAAGCATATAGGATCTTGGGTATCATAAATAGAGGCTTTGAGTACAAAAGCATCAAATTTCTGCTGAATGTTAAGAAGCCTCTGGTTAGGCCATGACCATAATACTGCATCCAATTCTGGTGACCGCACTTTAGGAAGGATGTGAGGTTCCATTGGAGGGTGCAGAGGTGGTGGTGGTTCCAGGGATGGGGGATTTTAGCAAGATAGACTGGAAACAGCTACTTGAAGGTTAATCAGTGTCAGAGCAGTGAGAGTTACTGAGGGTTGAGAAAAACATGTTCACACAAAGACAAACAGGGTGGGACTACCAAATCTAGAGCCCCTTAGATGTCAAGGATCAAACCGGGTGGGGTAAGGCACAAGAGGGAAGCTTATGTCAGATACTGAGAGCTCAATACTACAGAAAGCCGAGACGAGTGAAGGAATTTCAGGGGTGAAATTAAAAATCAAATTAGGAAGACAAAGAAATGGCCGGAAAATAATATTACCAAGTAAAAGCAAAGAAATCACAAAGATGCTTTATAAATACATTAAGAGCAAGAGGATAACTAAGGATAGAGTATTAGGGACCAAAAAGGGAATGTGTGTGTGGAGGTGGGAGATGTGGGCATGGTTCATAATGAATACCAAGTGTCTGTCTTTATAAACGAGGGGGAACGATGCAGACATTATCGTTAAAGAGGAGTGTGAAATATTGGATGGGATAAGCAGAGTGAGTGGGAAATATGAAAGTGCTTGGTATCTTTGAAAGTGGATAAATGGTCAGGCCTGGATTCATTGGAACCAGTTCAGTGAAGGTTCACTCGGCTGATTCCAGGGATGAAGGGGTTGTCTTATGGGGAATGGTTAAACAGGTTGGGCCTAAATTCAAAGGAGTTTAGAAGAATGAGAGGTGATCTTGTTGAAACATACAAAATACTTAAAGGGAAAGACAGGTTAGATGCAGGTAAGATGTCTCGTTTGGTTCGGGAGTTTAGAATCAGGGGACACAATTTCAAAATAAGGTGGAACGCACTTAGAACAGCGATGAGGAGAAATGTCTTTGCTCAGAGGGTTGCGAATCTTTGGAATTCTCTACCCCAGTGGGCTGTGGAAGCTCAGTCTGGGAAAAAGGCTTTATAAAATAAATAAAAATAAAAATAAAGAGTGGAAGATCAGCCATGATCGTATTGAATGGTGGAATAGGCTCGATGGGCTGATTGGCCTACTGCTGTTCCAATGCTCCCAAGCTGCAGAAATAGTTTCTCCCAAACTCCCCCATCAGTTTCCCTTAATATCACAACATATTTGAACACATCTCCTTGATCCACCTAAATTCCAGGGAATACATCCCTAATTTGTGTAATATCACCTCGGAATTTAAACCTTGGAGTCCAGTTATCATTCCGGTAAATCTGCACTGCTTTCAAATGGACATGGACCCACCCAAGTCTCTTTGGACCTCCAGTGTTTCCAGCTTTTCACCATTTATAAAGTACTCTGTTCTAGTCTTTTTTTCTGACATTAAAATGTTTGCCCATTTATTTAAGATATTAATATCTCTTTTTAATTTGATGCTTCCAGCTACACTGCTAACAATGCTGTCTATTTTTGTGTCATTGGTAAACTTGGGTATGTGGCATTCCACCACATCATCTTAAATGGTTAATTAATACAGCAAAACTGAGACACACACGGGTTTGGCACTGGTAGACAGGAGTGAATCATTCCTTCCCAGAACTTTTTTAATTCCAGATTTATTTATTTTCTTTACAAAAAACAGAATTCAAATTCACAAGAGCCGAATGTGGGATTTGAACTCCTACTTTTTTCAATCATCAGCTCAGGCCTTCAAATTAAAACCCATAAAAAGAGATTCATTTTCCTACTGCTGTTGTTTGACTGTCTCAGGTTTTGTATATTGTTCCCTTCTCCTCTTCCTCCTTGTGTCTGAAGTCTTTGAGGTTTGTCAGACGTTGGTAAACTACTTCATGTGGTGTTCTGTAAATACCTTCAATTCTGTGTATCTGCAAGGGACACTATTCAAATTCACACCTTATTGCATCACCCAAAACCTGCAGGTCCATTCAAACACCCCTATTTCCTGTCTCTGCAAAGATAGCTCACACTTCCACCATGCAGGAATTTCTGAATGGAAAAAGCTTTTGACAAATTTCCCAAAACGTTTGCTAACACTTTTCAGGATGAAGCTAAATTCAACTTACAGATTCCAAGCCTCAAATTGAATGTTTCAGATATAAAAAGTGACACAAATGAAATCCCAGATCTCTCTACTGGCACCAATTTTAAGATTGTACCATTTTGTTTATATCACTTCTCCTCAGCCATCCTTCCGAAAGGCATCATTTTACATTTCTCAGCATTGAGGTTATCCTACCATGTGTCTGACTATTTCATCAGACTGCCTCTATCCTCCTGAAGTCTACTACTATTCCCTTCCCTGTTTATTACATTGCAGATGGCACAATGTTGAAGTTATGCCCTGTAAACCCAAGTCTAAGTCATTAATATATATCAAAAAGATCAGTGGTCCTAATCCAAACCCCTGGGGAATACCACTGAACCACAAGGTACACTGTGTACAGTGAGTACAAAAGCAGGGAGGGTATGTTAAACATTTATAAAGCTCTAATTAGGCCCCTACAGGAGAACTGTGTCCAGTTCTGGTCACCACACTTTAGGAAGGATGTCAGGGTCCTTGAGAGGCTGCAGAAATTTACCAGAATGGTTTCAGAGATGGAAGATTTTAGCTCCAATGTTAGGTTGGAAAAGCTGGGTTTGGTCTCCTTAGAACAAAGGAGATTGAGGGGAGATTGAATAGAAGTGTATACGATTATGTCAGGCAAAGATACCGCCCTCTAGTCTGAAGAAACCATTCACCACTACTCTGTGTGTTCTCTCCTTGAGCCAATGTTGTATCCACTCTGTCCTTGTCCCGTTCATTCCATGAACATTCATTTTGCGAACTCGTCAATTATGACACAGTATTACGACCTCCCCATGAAGAAATTGGTCCCAGGGCACAGAAAAACACACACAGACAGGCAATGACCATCTGCAACAAGAGTGAAACCAACCACCTCCCCTTGGCATTCAAAGCATTATCCCATCGCTGAATCCCCCAGCAGCAACATCCTGGGGAAACATTCACCAGGAAAGGACCTGAAGAAATCACATCAATACTGTGGCTACAAGTGACTCACCTACTGACTCCCCAAAGCCTTTCAACCACCTGCAAGACACAAGTCAGGTATGTGATGGTATCTCTCCACTTGCCTGGATGAGTGCAACACCGACAACACTCCAGATGCTCGACACCATCTAGGACAAGCATCCCACTTGATTGGCACCCCATCCACCACTTGAATCTTTGATCAGATCACCCCTTAACCTTCTCAATTCCAGGGATACAGAGTAAAACTCCATCTAAACTGTCACATCAAATGCTGCCAAGCTATTAGTTAGCTATTGAGTAAATGTTTGTTTTCTCAGTTCCATAAAACACTCCCAGGGCAGGTACAGTGTGGGGTTAGATACAGAGTAAAGCTTCCTCTATCTATGCCTCTCTTTCTCCTCCTACATCCAAATGGAGAGAGTAACAGTGAGAAAAACAGGGATAGATGTAGAGAGGCAAGAACAGAGAGAGGGAAGGATAGCAATGGGGAGGGAGTACCAGAGAGAAAGGGGAAGAGATTGGGATGGAAAGTGTCGGTCATGATTCCTGCAAAGCTGTGTGCAGCAGCATCGTTGAATGTATGACACAGTGAGAGATTGGGATTGAGGGTACGGATGGAGAGAGAGATCGAGAGAGATGAGGAGAGAGATAAACATGGAGAGAGTAGCAGAGAGGGGAACTAGCGATTGAGTGAGTAAGGAAGAGGGGAAGACGGAAATGGAGAGAGATTACCAGTAAGAGTCGCTCTCCCCTTGTCATAGGACCATAGCAGAGAAGCTAATTATATACTCTGTGTCTGTCTACATGTTCTCTGTCATGCTCTGTAATCTTCCTTGAATCATTGAACACTGCAGTTTATGGATCAATTCACTGTTTGCTGTTGAGCTGATGAATTTGTTTGATTGGCAGTGATAATATCTTTGGACCATTGCATTGAGTCCAATGGGTTGCAACCAGGATTAGTGGGTGATTTCTCTCTGCAACTTTCAATCTTTAATAAAGCTTATCTGGGCATTAACCTGCAATCTATTTTTATATGTCTGACTCCACTCATTATGCGGGGGGAATAAAGTTAATTTTGTCTGGTTGTTCAACCATTTAAATGACTGTTTAACACCGCAAGTCTTTCTTTACTGTGAACGTGTGCTGATCTCTCCCTCACAGAGACACACACACATACAACACACACGCACATACAACACACACACACACTACCTACCTTTCTCTCTGCCCACATCTATCCCAGACTTTCCCTCTCTCTCTGACGGATACTCTATCTCTCATTCATTTTTCACACTTTCTGTGCACCCTGTGTCTTCTATTTTCCACTAATTTCTCATTTTGCTTCCCACTCTCCCTCCATCTCTCTCTTTCTCTTTCACTCTGTTACTCTCTCCTCACCTTTATCTCTCCATTTATCTGTTTCCTCACTCTCAAACTCTATCTCACTCTCCACCTTCCTTTCTCTTTGATCTCTCTTCATATCTCTCTATCAATCTCTCTCCATCTCTGTCCAATTGAGGAAATTCTCCCTCCATTTCTCACCATCTCTTGCTCTCTCACTCTCTCCCTATCACCTATTTTCTCTGAGTCTCTCCATCTCTCTATTATTCATTCAATCTCATTTCTCTCTCTCTCTCTCTCTTCTCTCTCCCTCTCTATTATTTGCTCTCTAACTCTCTTGCTCTGTCTGTCCATGTTGGGTACCTTTAAGAGTTTGAGACAGTTCTGGCGGTGCAAGGTCACTTTAAGTGTCTGGTGCTGGCCCCTCTCCCACCCCGGGGTGGTCACATGTCGCCCAAACCGCGGATGCGCGGCAGCTGGGGATAATTTCTGACCCCTTTGACCTCCAAGCACGTGAGGCGTCGCAGCCAATCAGCGCTCGGTGACGCGGTGGAGGGACCGCGGCAAAGGGACCGCGGCGTCATCAGCCGCCATGTTTGCCGCCGACCGTTTATTTCCGTAAGAAAGAAGCTGCACGGAAAAGGAGAAGCGGCTTTAGTTGGCGATCTCAATGGAGGAAGCTTGAAAGTTTGAGCCGCGGGAGAATGAATAAAGCGGCGGTTAACGCGCTTGTGGAGATGCGCATGTGCGGAGCCTCCTCGCAGAGTGCAGCGCGGCCCGTACCATAGATACGGGCTTTTCTCAGCCGCCCGGCATTGTGGGAGCCGCAGGACGCCATTGCACCCTCATTAACTCAGTCAAAATTAACTCATTCCCTCTCAGCTCTCTCTCGCTCCTTTCCGTATTGCTTGCTGAAATGGGATTTGTTGGCAATAATTACACCATCCCGGGTGTGATCAGATAAAAGTAAAATCAAGGAAAACACAAAGATGTTTCATAAATACATGAAGAGCAAGAGGATAACTAAGGATAGAGTATTAGGGAACAAAAAGGGAATGTGTGTACAGAGGTGGGAGATGTGGGCATGGTTCGTAATGAATACCAAGTGTCTGTCTTTATAAAAGAGGGGGAACGATGCAGACATTATCGTTAAAGAGGAAGAGTGTGAAATATTGGATGGGATAAACAGAGTGATAGGGGAAATATAAAGGTGTTTGACATCTTTGAATGTGGATAAATGGTCAGGCCTGGATGCATTGGAACCAGTTCGGAGAAGGTTCACTAGGTTGATTCCTGGGATAAAGGGGTTGTCCTATGAGGAATGGTTGAACATGTTGGGCCTATACTCATTGGAATTAATCTTATTGAAACAAAGAAGGTTCTGAGGGGACTTTCCAGGGTGGAAGCTGGGTGGATGTTCCATTTGTGGGGGAATCTAGAACCAGGGGGCACAGTTTAAAAATAAAGGGTCTCCCATTTAAGACTGAGCTAAGGAGGATATTATTTCTCTTAGCAGATAGGTAGACTTTGAAATTCTCTTCCCCAGAGAGCAGTGGATGTTGGGTCATTGAAGATATTCAAGGCTAAGTTAGATAGATTCATGATCGACAAGGGAGTCAACGCTTATGGGGGGCAGACAGGAAAGTGGAGTGAAGGTCACTATCAGAGCAGTCATGATCTTATTGAATGGCGGAGCAGGCTCGATGGGCTGAATGGCCTACTGCTGTTCTGATGTTCCCAAAATGCTGAAATAGTTTCTCCCAAACTACCCCATCAGTTCCCCTTAATATCGCAACATCTTTGAACAAATCACCTCGATCCTCCTAAAGTCCAGGGAATAAATGCCTAGTTTGTGTAATATCACTTCGTAATTTAAGCCTTGGAGTCCAGTTATCATTCTGGTAAATCTACACTGCACTCGCATGGATATGGACCCCCCAAGTCTCTTTGGTCCTCCAATTTAACCAGACAACCTTGTTCCTGCATTCAATGAGATCAGGGCTGATCTGTAATCTAACTTGCACCATATATCCAGCCTTTGCCATTTATCTCTTCATACCTTTGGTGAACAAGAATCTATCAATCACAAGTTTAAAAATTAACCAAGAAGCCAGCATGAAATTTCCACAACGAATATCATGAGGGTGCGATGGATCCCACAGTGGAATAGCTTGCTGGATGTTTAAAATGGAGGCTTTTCCTTGTGGATCATCAAAAGTGTCCACCTTGGCCCCAACTTGATCTACATTTCTTCCTCTCCTGATGTTTTTTTCTCACCACACCTATCGCTTATATGTTTGTGTACAGAGCAGTAAAGGATTACATCAAATTAATATATCTTACATTATCCTTTACAATCCACCTCAACAATCTCTCTCTCTCCAATTTTGTCCCTCTCTACAGCCCTCTCTCTGCCTTCATATATACCACTCTCCCTCTGTCTCTCTCCTCGTGTCAGAGATAGCAGAGGGGGAGACAGAGAGAGCCTGTTAAAGGAACTGTACTCCATTCATAAGTTGTGCTGAACCTGCTCTTGGAGTGTTTGATGGGCTACATTAATCGGCCGTGTACAGTCCTGTATCAGGCTGCAAAGAAGCAGAGCATGTTCAGTACAGAACGGGTCAAAGGGAATGATTCACTCCTGTCTGATACTGGGAAGTACACTACAAGGCAGTGTTTGATTGAGTGTGGCATCGAGGATCCCGAGCAAAACTGAATTCGGCAGGAATCGGGGGAAAGCTCTCCACTGGTTGGAATCATACCAAACACAAAGGAAGATGGTTGTGGTTGTTGGAAGTCAATCAGCTCAGTCCCAGGCATTCACTGCAGCAGTTTATCGGGGTAATGTCCTCAGCCCAACCATCTTCATCTGATATCCCAGCAGAAAATGCTGGATATAATGAGCAGGGCAAGCAGCATCTGTGGAGAGAGAGAAACAGAGCTAGTGATTCAGATCAACGTTTTCCTGATTACCAGCATCCACAGTATTTTGCGTCAGATAATGAAACAATCCTGAGTTACATGCTCCAAGACCCGGACAACATTCAGGGTTGGGCCGACCAATGGCAAGTAACATTCATGTCACACATTGCCAGGCAATGACCATCTGCAACAGGAGAGAATCCAACCACCTCTCCTTGGCATTCAAAGCATTATCCCAACTGAACAAATCACATCAGTAGTTTTATCACCATCTCTCTGAGAAAGAGAGACACAGATAGAGAATGAGAGTGGACCTTGACAGAACTGGATGATTTCTCTCTGCAACTTGTAATCTTTAATAAAGCTTATCTGGGCATTAACCTGCAATCTGTTTTTATATGATTGACTCCACTCATTCTTCCGGGGATAAAGTTACTTTTCTCTGTTTGTGCACCCAATTAAATGACTGTTTGACACCGCAAGACTTTCATTTGCTGTGTCTGTGTGCTGATCTCTCTCTCTCACACACACACACACACACACACACACACACACACACACACACACACACACACACACACACACACACAAACACACACACACACACACTATCTGCCTCTCTCTTTGCCCACATCTATCCCAGACTTTCCCTCTCTCGCTGATGGACACTCTATCTCTCATTAATTTTTCACACTTTCTGTGCACCCTGTGTCTGCTCATTTCCACTAATTTCTCATTTTCCTTCTTACTCTCTCTCCATCTCCCTCTCTCTCTCTCTCTTTTGCCCTGTTACTCTCTCCTCACCTTTATCTCTCCATTTATCTGTTTCCTCACTCTCAAACTCTACCTCTTCATCACTCTCCACCTTCCTTTCTCTTTGATCTCTCTTCACATCTCTCTATCACTATCTCTCCATCTCTGTCCAATTGCGGAAATTCTCCCTCCATTTTTCGCCTTCCCTTGCTCGCTCACTCTCTCCCGATCACCTATTTTCTCTGAGTCTCTCACTCTCTCTTTTCTATTTCCCTCTCTATGCCTTGCTCTGTCACTCTCTTGCTCTGTCTGGCTATGTTGGGTCCTTTAAGAGTTTGGGACAGTTCTGGTGGTGCAGGGTCCCTTTACGAGTCTGGCGCTGGCCCCTCCCCCACCGCGAAAGGGGTCACTGGCCGCGGAGGCTGCAGGCACTTCTAGCCCCATTTGACTGCCAAACACGTGGGGAGACGCAGCCAATCAGACCACAAGACACGGTGGGTGGGGCTGAGGCGTCATCAGCCGCCATGTTTCCGTGACGTCGCCTGCCGGAGGTTTGTTTCCGCAAAAAGCAGCTGAAAGGAAAAGGAGAAGCGGCTTCAGTCGTCGATCTCAATGGAGGAAACTTGAAAATCTGAGCCACGGGAGAATGTAAAAAGCGGCGGCTAACGCGCTTGTGGGAATGCGCAAATGAGGAAAATCCTCCCAGAGTGTAGCGCGGCCTATCCCACAGATCGCCCGGCATTGTGGGAGCCGAAGGAGGCCATTGCCCCTCATTAACTCAGTCAAAATCAACTCATTCCCTCACAGCTCTCTCTATCTCCTTTTCATATTGCAGGCTGAAATAGGCTTTGTTGGCAAGAATTACACCATCTTGGGTGTGATCAGATAATATGTCCCTTCGTAAACGACGTTCTGTGCATCCAACAGCTTGAGCCATTGCCCTATTTATTGGTATTTTTCCCCCTTCTGATGTTGAATTTCTTAGTGGCTTTTCTTCTACTGAATTTGTTGGTCTGTTTCTCCTATCTTCATAGCTAACCCTCTCGCCCTCTGTATCTCTCCAAGTGTCAGAGATAGCAGGAGGGAGAGATAGAGAGAGGAAGACAGAGAGAGACACAGCGAACAATCCCAGATTCTCCAATCTATCCACGTAACTGAAGTCTCTCATTCTTGGAACCTTGCTCGTGAATCTTTTCTGCTCCCTCTCTAATGCCTCCACATCCTTCCTAAAGTACAGTGTCCAGAATTGGACACAATACTAGTTGAGGATGAACAACTGTTTTATAAAGCTTCATCATAACCTCCTTGTTTTTATATTCTCAGCCTCTATTTACAAAGCCTGGGATCCCATTTGCCTTTTAACCACTTTCTCAACTAGCCTTGCCACCTTCAATTTGTGCACAGATATCCCCAGGTCTCTCTGTTCCTGCATCCACTTTCTTCTGTTCTTAGGTTCTCATGACAGAGAGGGACAGGAGGACAGGGAGGTCTGGAAAAAAGGAGTGGGAGAGAGAGCAAACAAACAGGACACACAAATGGGAACACCGCCACCTGCAAGTTTCACTTCAAGTCTCACACCATCCGGACTTGGAACTATATCGGGGTCCTTCACTGTCACTGGGTCAAAATCCTGGAACTCTCTTCCTAACAACGCTGTGGGTGTACTTACCCCACATGGACTGCAGTGGTTCAAGAAGGTTCAAGGGCAATTCGTGATGGGCAATAAATGCTGGCCTGGCCAGTAACGCACACATCCAACAAATGAGTTAAAAAAAAACAATTTGGCACCTAGTCACGTCAGTAGATATCAGACTAGACACAAGAACACAAGAAGTAGGAGCAGGAGTAGGCCAGTCAGCCTTTCGGGCCTGCCCTGCCATTCAATAAGATCATTGCTGATCTGTCCCAGGATTCAACTCCTATTTTAGGTCTGCTCCGCATAACCCTCGACTCCCCGAGATTTCAAAAATGTATTTATTTCTTCCTTAAATACAATTAGTGACCTAGCCTCCACAACTCGGTGAGGTAGAGAATTCCAGAGTTCAGCACCAAAAACTTGGTCAAAGAGCTTGGATTTAGGGAGCGTCTTCAAATGGGGAAGAGCGTTAGTGAGACGGAGAGGTTTAGAGATGGCATTCCAAGGTTGGGGCCTTGGCAACTTGAAGGCAGTGCCTCCAATGGTGGAACGATTCAAATTGGGGATGCTCAAGAGGCCAGAATTAGAGTATCGCAGATATTGGAGGATTGTGGAGCTGGAGGAGATTGCAGAGATAAGGAGGGGTCATTTGTGGAAGACAATTCCAAAATTCCACCACCCTTTGTGTGTAGAAGCGTTAATAAACTTCACCCTCGAAAGGCTTTTCAACTACTGTTCGATTTATAGACTGTCCACATCGTCCGAGACTCCCCTGACCAGTGAGAAGGTTTTCTCTCCATCTACCCCATCAGTTTCCAGTATTGTCCTGTAAACTTTGATCAAATCACCCCTTAACCGTCGTAATTCCAGGGGTACAGAGTAAAACTCCGTCAACACTGTCCCATCGAATGCTGCCAAGCCAAGTTCAACCTGGAGTTATCTACAGAGCAAATCTCTGTGTTCACGGTTCCATCAAACCAGGCAGGTACAGTGTGGGGCTTGATACAGAGTAAAGCTGACACTGTATATGCCTCCCTTTCTCCTCCTCCATCCAGATGGAGAGAGTGACACTGAGAAAGACAGGGATAGATATAGAGAGAGAATAACAGAGAGAGGGAAGGATAACAATGGGGAGAGAGTACCAGAGAGAAATAGGAAGAGATTGGGATGGAGAGTGTCAGTCAGTGTTCCTGCAAAGCTGTGTGCAACAGCCTGGAAGGTACCACGCAGGTCCTGTTTCATGAAAAATAACACACGTCTGCAAATATTCTTCAAATATTTAAAGGGGCAGCGCACAAAAAAGAAATAACTGGCCCTGCACAGCAACTAGATTTTCTGGGAGCATTGGAGCCAGCTGTGGTTCTGTGGGTAATAATCCTGCCTCTGAGTTATACGTTTGTGGGGTCAGGTCAGAACACAAAATCTAGGCTGATGCCACCCAACAGAAAATCAGAACAGACCAGCGAGACTCAGAAAAGGAAACTTGTGTTAAATTTGTGAGCTTCGCATTTTGGAATGTTCGAATGTTTGAGTAAATGTTTACTATTTGGCGATGATAACAAACTTGGAGGAGATGCAATGAGTGAGGATGATACCAATCGACTGCAACAGGACATCGATAGGCCAGCAGAATGGGCAGACAAGTGGCAGATGGAATTTAATATAAGCAAACGTGATTTGATGTATTTTGGCAGAAGTGATAGTGAAAGCTCATTTAGACTTAATGTCACAGTTCTCGAGAGTGTGCAGGGACAGAGGGTCCTGGGGATACATGTACATACATCTTTGAAGGTGGCAGGATATACTTAGAATGTAATCAGTAAAGCCTATGGGATCCTGGGCTTCATAAATAGAGGTGTTGAGTACAAAAGCATGGAGGTTATGCTGAACATTTACAAAGCTCTGGTTAGGCCACAACTAGAATATTGTATCCAGTTCTGGTCACCACATTTAAGGAAGGATGTGAGGGCCCTTCAGGGGGATCAGTGGAGATGGTAATTCTAGAGAGGGGAAGGTTAAGCAAAGTAGACTTGAAACAGCTACCTGAAGGTAAATGAGTGTCAGAGCAGTGAGAGTTTGTGAGGGCTGAGAACAAATATTTTCCCACAAAGACAAACAGGGTGAGACTCACAAATCTAGAGCTCCTTGGATGTCAAGGATCAAACCAGGTGGGATAAGGCACAAAAGGGAAGCTTATGTCAGATACTGAGAGCTCAATACCACAGAATGCCAAGAAGAGTGAAGAAAGTGCAGAGGTGAAATTAAAAAGCAAATTAAGAACGCAAAGAGATAGTCAGAAAATAATATTACCAAGTAAAAGTAAGGAAAACACAAAGATGTTCTATAAATGCATGAAGAACAAGAAGATAACTAAGCAAAGAGCATTAGGGACCAAAAAGGGAATGTGTGCATGGAGGTTTGGACAAGGTTCTTAATGAACACATGAGTCTGTCTTCATAAAAGAGGGGAACGATGCAGACATTGTCGTTAAAGAGGAGTGCGAAATATTGGATGGGATAAACAGAGTGAAAGGGGAAATATGAAGGTGTTTGGTATCTTCGAAAGTGGATAAATGGTCAGGCCTGGACGCATTGGAATCAGTTCAGAGAAGGTTCACTGGGCTGATTCCGGGGATGAAGGGGTTGTCTTATGAGGAATGGTTCAACAGGTTGGGCCGATATTCATTCGAGTTTAGAAGAATGAGAGGTGATCTTATTGAAACAGACAAGATTCTGAGGGGACTTTACAGGGCGGATGCTGGGAGGATGTTCCCCTTGTGTGGGAGTCTATAACTAGGGGACACAGTTTAAAAATAAAGGGTCTCCCATTTAAGACTGAGCTGAGGAGGATTTTGTTTCTCTTAGCGGGTGGTTAGACTTTGGAATTCTCATCCCCTGAGAACAGTGAAGGTTGGATCATTGAATATATTCAAGGTTGAGTTAAATAGATTTATGATCGACAAGGGAGTCAGGGGTTATGGGGGGGCAGGCAGAAAAGTGGAGTTAAGGCCACTATCAGATCAGCCATAATCTTATTGAATGGCAGAACTGGCTCGACAGGCTGAACGGCCTACTCCTACTCCTATTTCTAAAGGTCCTGGATATAAAATGGATGGTTTTCTCTCCACTCTTTAAGCCATTTTTTATAGCAGATACAGCGCCATGTATAATATAAGCAAAGACACGGTCTAGTGCTGAGCTAACTAGTGCATTGATAACTGAGACTAGTGTAAAGGGTATCGATGATACAGAATCCTAAATATACATTCAGGGGAACTTTTTTAGGACAGTACGTAGCAAGGCCAACAAGAGATGGGTCAGTTTTACACTTAGTTTTAGGAATGAAGCTGGTCCGGTGGAAGGTGATTAGGAAAAAGGGGACTGGAAGAAGCTACTTGAAGGTAAATCCGTGTCAGAGCAGTGAGAGGGAACCCAGTTTCACATTGTACCATTTAGACTTGATTGACTCTCCCAGTCTTCCTTCCAAAATCCATCACTTCACATTTCTCAGCATTGAAGTTAACCTGCCATGTATCTGTCCAATTCACCAGAATGCCAATAGCTTCCTGAAGTCTGCTACTATTCTCTTCTCTCTTTACTACAATTCCAAAGTTTTGTGTCATCTGCAAACTTTGAAGTTCTGCTCTGTCAACCCAAGTCAGTTCATTAATATACATCAAAAAGAGCAGTGGTCCCAATATAAACCTCTGGGTGACACCACTCTATATCTCCCTTCAGTCTGAAACAACCGTTCACCACTACTATCTGTCTTCTGTCTCTTACCCAATGCCATAACCCCTCTGTCACTGTCCCTTTAATCACAGGAACAACAATATTGTGAAATAGTCATAAAAGAGGGAGATGAGGCAGACATTGTGGTTAAGGAGGAGTGTGAAATATTGGATGGCATAAAGAGAGTAGAATGATACCTGGTCTCCAAGGGTTAAGCTAAGAGGGAGAATCATAAACCAGAGGGAACAGTTTATAAATGAGATCTTGGACAGTCTGCTGTGAACTCACCGAATCACAGAATTCTCCAGCACAGCAAGAGGCCAGTCAGCCATCGTGCCCGTGTGGGCTCAATGAAGTTCTCCCTGGTGTCCTGGCCAATCTTTGTAACACAACCAAAATCACTAAAACAAGGTTCTGCTCATTATCACATTACTGTTTGTGGGAGCTTGCTGTGTACAATTGGATGTACCGCTGTACATCTCTACCCAGTCTGAGAAACAACCGTTCACAACTATTCTCTGCTTTCTGTGTCTTGGTCAATGTTAGATACAGAGTAAAGCTCCCTCTACACTGTCCCATCAAACACTCCCAGGACAGGTACAGATGGGGGTTGGCTGCTGGTTAAGTGGAGTGTTGACTGCTGATTGCAGCAACGAGCCTCAGCTTAGAGTGCTGGTGGCAGTTGGAGGTTGCAGAGGTGGAGAGAGGAGCTGCACTGAGCAAGGGAGAGCAGCTACAACTAAGCAGAGGTGAAGCTTCAACAACAATCACCACTAAAGAGAAGAAATATACTTATTTTTGGAAACAAGGCTTTGTCTGGAGGTGGGCGCTGAACACCAGTAATCTACTTTGGACTGTTGGGGGAGGAACAAGTGGCTGGAACAACAAGGGGTGGGGCTGCCAATTCAACAGGAATCTGTGCTGCTGCACAAGCACACAGGGAAGCTCCCTCCCCACCCCAATTGCCAAGACTGGGTCAGCTGAAGCTGCCCGGCTAAACAGATGGAAGGGGACAGATAGTGCCTGGGCAGCTTCAGCTGACCCAGTTGAAGACGACACCCCAACCAGAAGACCGGAAGACCAAGTTCAAAGACTGTTTTAAGTGTGCTGTGAGCTCCACCTCCAGGAAGCAAGTCATCCCTTACAGCCTGCCTTTGCCTCTCCTCTATACCCTCAGCCTTTCCCCTAACCTGTTGTTTGTTTGCTTTGTTTTAATACATATTCAATATTTTCGGTGAATCGCTGATACTTGGTGTGCAGGCTTACAATTTGGGGTGGGTTTAGCTCTTAGACCCATGGCAAGCCCTTCATCACAGGTGGCGGGGCCCTCTACTACCTTTGCAGCTGCAACTTCTGTGGCTGCCCACGTGGCCCCGTCACCCTTTAAATTACTAACATCCAGCAATGGGGTGAAGAGCTATCCCCACGCCAACATGTCTATTGAGGCCTGCAAAAAGGCAATGGCCGAGGTTGTCGGCCCCTCGGCCATTGTTGCAGCCTCCAAGATGTATGGGAAGGCTGTTTTCTTTTTGAGGACCGAGTGGGCGGTGTCCCTGGCACTGAGTAAATGGCTCACTGTGGGGGCCACTGCGCATCGGAAAATGTTGTCCAACGTCCCACCCTTCATTCCCAGTGAGCTCCTCCTCCCCCACCTGCACCATCTGGGGAAGGTGAGGTCGGGGATCACCCCAGTCCGGCTTGTTCTTCGGGAACACAGCCTCCAATATGTCTACCTCTTCCGCCGCCAGTTATTTATGCAGCTGGCCCTGGAGGAGGACACGGAGAGCCAATTTAATGTGGAGTTCCAGGGGATGGCCTACCGCTTTTTTTGGACCTTGGACGGGGCGCGGTGCCACGTCTGCAAAGGGGTGGGGCATGTTCGTAAGAACTGCCCCAACCTTCCGGCCGCAAGCTCCACCTCGCCGGCCCAGGGTGGTTCCACAGCACCTCCTTCCACTCCCCCCACACTTCCAACAGACACCGCTCAGTCGGTTCTGGAGGCTGTGGTTTTCACAGCCTCCAGCGGGGAGGGGAGTGCCCGTCCGAGTGGAAGGAAGACGCGGAGGCAAAAGAAACATCAAGAGGCGCGTCTCCTGGACACATTGAAACAACCCGAGCCTGAGCTCAGCCCAAAGCCCCTTCTCAAGGAATCCACCTGTCCCAGGGCTGGGCTCAGGCCCAGGGTGACTAAAAGGAAGGAGGGTGCGGAGGCGGAGGCCTCTGATGACATGGAGGTCTCTGAGCCTCTGCGCCCTCATGGGAAAAAGAGGAGAAGGCACCCCTCCACAGAGGTAACGAGGGGCCCTGAGGCGCAGGGCCCATCTGTTAGATGGAAGCTGTCTCCTGTTTCGGGTCCCCAGGTTTCCCCTACCGCCACTACCAAGGCGGCAAAGTCCGGGCAGGAGCTCCCCATTCATCAGGATGGAGGAGAGGGGAAGGCCCCGGTACATGAGGCCCCTCCTGAAGGAGTAAGTGGGGCCCTGCTTGTGGTGGGGGAGCCTGAGGATGCCGCCCAATCTGCCACTGCAACTGGGTCGGGTGCCCTGAGTGAAAGGGAGGGCTGACCCTCTGGGGCGTCGCCCTCCCAGCCGGAGTCCACCACCAATCAGGAGACACCCGACCTGGTGAAAACTGAGAATGCTGCCCCATCTGCTGGGCCTGTGGCTGCTGGAGGAGCGGGAGATGGCCTCCTCTCTCCGCATCCGGTCTCGGCTCCGGCTGGATTTCCGGAGTCGGGAACATCTGTCTCCCCTGGACCGCTCATTGGCCTGGGGATGGAGGTGGAGCTGGGTCCTGAACTGCTGGCGCCCACAGGCTCCGGTTTCACAGTTATACCCAGAGAGGACTTCTGCCATCGATCCTGGGGGTGGGATCATGACGGAGGCAAGACCAGCTGGCGCGGCCGGGACGTCCGCCCCACAGTGTGTGGTGGATGTGTCGGCCACTGGCGGTAACGACCCGGAGGAGGATGGGGAATCGGGTTGGGGCAATGAGGATGACCTTGATTCCATCGCCAGTGAGGTGGTGGAGTCCCTCGTGCCTCCCACCGAATCTCCTCTCATCCCCACGGCGGATCTCCAGAATTTCCTCGCGGTTTGCAGGGGTTGCCGCAATAAAGTTCAGCTGGCCCTCGACCGTTGGCCGAATCTGGCGCTGATCATCCAGTCCGTCTGTGCCGCCCTTAAGAAAGTGGGCAAGTGCGCGGGCGTGAAACTGGTTGAGAGCGCCATTTTAATGTGTTCCTCAATGGGTTGCTGGGGGAGTGGAGGGCCAGGTGCACTTCCACACCCTCCTCACAGTGAAGTGTAGGTGACGGGTTTTAAGTACCTTTAACATGAAGATATCCACAGCCAGCCTCAACATCAACGGCAGCAGGGGGTCTCACCGCAGATGTCACAATCTCAGTCCTCAGGGAAGGGAGATACGCGGTGAGCTTTCTGCAGGAAACCCACACCGTTCCGGGAGACGAAGCCACCTGGCTCCTGGAGTGGCAGGGTGGGGTCTACATGAGTGACCTCACCCCTATTTCTAGTGGGCTGGCTATCTTGTTGGCCCCGACTTTTCAGCTGGAGATCTTGGGGGTCAAGGAGCTAGTGCCGGGCCGCTTGCCCCAATTCGCCATTCGCCTGGGGAGTGTGCCACCCCACTTTGTGAATGTGTACATGCCCAGGCCTGGCGCGTTGCAAGCGTGCTTCTTTGCTAATGAGCTCCATCGATAGCGGCGAGTGCATCATCCTCGAGTGGGACTTTAGCTGCACCCTCGAGGTGGGGGATCGCTCCAGTCCTGATCCATCTTTCCCAGAGGACTGATCAGTCGGTCGCCTTTCTCTGCCTCGATCAGGAGAAGGCATTCGACAGGGTGGATCACGAATACCTTTTCGGGACTCTGCGCGCTTTCGGACTCGGGCTGCATTTCGTGGCCCGGGTCCAACTTTTCTACACCGTCGCAGAGTGTATTGTCAAAGTTAACGGGTCCTTAACGGCACCACTTCGCTTTGGGAGAGGAGTGCGTCAGGGATGCTCCATGTCCGGCCAATTGTATACCAACTGCGTGGAGCCCTTCCTGTGTCTGCTTCACAGGAGGTTGACGGGATTGGCTCTGCGCGAGCCGGCCATGCGGGTCGTCCTCCTGGCTGACGACGACGTGCTACTCGCGGTCACAGATCCCGTTGACTTGTGGAGGATGCGCGACTGCCAGCAGACCTTTTCTGCCGCGTCCTCCACGAGGATCAATTGGGAGAATTGTTCCGGTCTCCTGGTGGGTCAGTGGGGGTGGACTCCCTGCCGGAGGAGATTACATCTTTTGCGTGGAGCACCACGCACCTTCTCTATCTGGGAATCCACCTTAGCCCCGCTGAGGTAACCTGGCCGGCAAACTGGCAGGAGTTGGAGGCGAAAGTCACCGCTCAGCTGGGGCGCTGGACAGGACTGCTCCGAGTGCTTTCCTACAGGGGTCGAGCGCTGGTCATAAACCAACTGGTGGCCTCCATGCTGTGGTACCGGTTGGTCACTTTGGCCCTGCCCCCTGCATTTGCCAACAACATGCAGAAGAAACCCGTCGATTTATTTTGCGGCAAGAGGAAACACTGGGTCTCTGCTGTGGTCCTGAGTCTCCCGAATGAGGAGTGTGGCCAGTCGCTGGTGTGCGTCCGCACCCAGGCTGCGACTCTCCGCCTTCGGACCCTGCTGAGATTCCTGTACGTCGAGCATCCTCCGAGATGGTGTGCGCTGGCGACGTATTTGTTCCACCAGTGTCACTGCCTTCAAGACAGGTATACCGTTTTGGATACTGTTGAGGGAGATGGCTCACCAGTGGAAGGCAGCAGTAGCCAGGTTCATGGCACCGTTGCTGGCTCTGCTGTTCGGAAGGGCGGGCAAAAGAGTGGAAGGGCTATAGTCATCGGGGATTCGATTGTAAGGGGAGCAGATAGGCGGTTCTGTGGTCGAAAACGAGACTCCCGAATGGTATGTTGCCTCCCAGGTGCACGGGTCAGGGATGTCTCAGATCGGCTGCAGAACATTCTGAAGGGGGAGGGTGAACAGCCAGTTGTCGTTGTGCACATAGGCACCAATGATCTAGGTAAAAAACGGGATGAGGTCCGACAAGCAGAATTTTGGGAGTTAGGAGCCAAGTTAAAATGTAGGACCTCAGAGGTAGTAATCTCAGGATTGCTACCAGTGCCACGTGATAGTCAAAGTAGAAATGAAAGAATAGTCAGGATGAATGCGTGGCTTGAGAGATGGTGCAGGAGGGAGGGGTTCAGATTTTTGGGACATTGGGACCGGTACTGGGGGATGTGGGACTATTACAAATTGGACGGTCTACACCTGGGCCGGACTGCAACCAGTGTCCTTGGGGGTGCTTTTGCTAACGCTGTTGGGAAGGGTTTAAACTAATGTGGCAGGGGGATGGGAACCAAATGAGGTCAGTGGACAGTAAGGAGCTAGTAACTAAAGCCTGTAAGGAACTAGATAATGAAGTCAGCATGACTGAGGGAAAGAGTAGACAGGGAGCAGATGATGAACACAAAGGGACTGGTGGTCTGAGGTGCATTTGTTTTAATGCAAGAAGTGCAGTAGGTAAGGCAGATGAACTTAGGGCCTGGATTAGTACCTGGGAGTATGATGTTATTGCTATTACTGAGACTTGGTTGAGGGAAGGGCATGATTGACAACTAAATATCCCAGGATATCGATGCTTCCGGCGGGATTGAGAGGGAGGTAAAAGGGCTGGAGGAGTTGCAGTACTGGTCAAAGAGGATATCACAGCTGTGCTGAAGGAGGGCACTATGGAGGACTCGAGCAGTGAGGCAATATGGGCAGAACTCAGAAACAGGAAGGGTGCGGTAACAATGTTGGGGCTGTACTACAGGCCTCCCAACAGCGAGCGTGAGATAGAGGTACAAATATGTAAAAAGATTATGGAAAGATGGAGGAGCAACAGGGTGGATGTGATAGGAGATTTTAATTTTCCCAACATTGACTGGGATTCACTGAGTGTTAGAGGTCTAGATGGAGCAGAATTTGTAAGGAGCATCAGGAGGGTTTTCAAGAGCAGTATGTAAATAGTCCAACTCGGGAAGGGGCCATACTGGACCTGGTGTTGGGGAATGAGCCCGGCCAGGTGTTTGCAGTTTCAGTAGGGGACTACTTTGGGAATAGTGATCACAATTCCGTAAGTTTTAGAATACTCATGGACAAAGACGAGAGTGGTCCCAAAGGAAGAGTGCTAAATTGGGGGAAGGCCAACTATACCAAAATTCGGCAGGAGCTGGGGAGTGTAGATTGGGAGCAGCTGTTTGAAGGTAAATCCACATTTGATATGTGGGAGGCTTTTAAAGAGAGGTTGATTAGCGTGCAGGAGAGGCATGATCCAGTGAAGGTGAGGGATGGAGGTGGAAGATTGGTGAACCATGGATGACAGGCGAAATTGTGAGACTAGCTCAGAGGAAAAAGGAAGCATACATGGGGTCGAGGAGGCTGAAGAAAGACGAAGATTTGGAAGAATATCGGGAATGTAGGACCAATCTGAAACGAGGAATTGAGAGGGCTAGAAGGGGTCATGAAATATCTTTAGCAAACAGAGTTAAGGAAAATCCCAAAGCCTTTTGTTCATATATAAGGAGCAAGAGGGTAACTAGAGAAAGGATTGGCCCACTCAAGGACAAAGGAGGAAAGTTATGCGTGGAGTCAGAGAAAATGGGTGAGATTCTCGGCGAGTACTTTGCATCGGTATTCACCGAGGAGAAGGACATGACGGATGTTGAGGTTCGGGACAGATGTTTGATTACTCTGGGTCATGTCGGCATGGGGAGGGAGGAAGTGTTCGGTATTCTAAAAGGCATTAAGGTGGACAAGTGCCCAGGTCTGGATGGGATCTATCCCAGGTTACTGAGGGAAGCGAGAGAGGAAATAGCTGGGGCCTTAACAGATATCTTTGCAGCATCCTTAAACACAGGTGAGGTCCCGGAGGACTGGAGAATTGCTAATGTTGTCCCCTTGTTTCAGAAGGGTTGCAGGGAAAATCATGGTAATTATAGACAGGTGAGCCTGACGTCAGTGGTGGGGAAGCTGCTGGAGAAGATACTGAGGGATAGGATCTATTCCCATTTGGAAGAAATGGGCTTATCAGTGATAGGCAACATGGTTTTGTGCGGGGAAGGTCATGTCTTACCAACTTGATAGAATTCTTTGAGGAGGTGACAGGGTTGATTGATGAGGGAAGGGCTGTGTATGTCATATACATGGACTTCAGTAAGGCGTTTGATAAGGTTCCCCATGGTATGCTGATGGAGAAGGTGAAGTCGCATGGGTTCCAGGGTGTACTAGCTAGATGGATAAAGAACTGGCTGGGCAACAGGAGACAGAGAGTAGCAGTGGACGGGAGTTTCTCAAAATGGAGACGTGTGACCAGTGGTGTTCCACAGGGATCCGTGCTGGGACCACTGTTGTTTGTGATATACATGGATGATTTGGAGGGGTGTATGGCTGGTCTGATTGGCAAGTTTGCAGACGACACTAAGGTTGGTGGAGTAGCAGATAGTGAAGGGGACTGTCAGAGAATACAGCTGAATATGAATAGATGGGAGAGTTGAGCAGAGAAATGGCAGATGGAGTTCAATCGGGGCGAATGCGAGGTGATGCATTTTGGAGGATCCAATTCAAGAGTGAACAATACAGTAAATGGAAAAGTCCTGGGGAAAATTGATGTACGGAGAGATTTGGGTGATCAGCTCCATTGTTTCCTGAAGGTGGCAACGCAGGTCAACAGAGTGGTCAAAAGGACATGCGGCATGCTTTCCTTCATCGGACGGGGTATTGAGTGCAGGGGTTGTCGGCTCATGTTACGGTTGTGTAAGACTTTGGTTCGGCCACGTTTTGAATACTGCATGCAGTTCTATCGCCACATTACCAAAAGGATGTAGATGCTTTGGAGAGGGTGCAGAGGAGGTTCACCAGGATGCTGCCTGGTGTGGAGGGCGCTGGCTATGAAGAGAGGTTGAGCAGATTAGGATTATTTTCATTGGAGGAACAGAGGTTGAGGGGGGACCTGATTGAGGTGTACAAAATCATGAGAGGTATAGACAGGGTGGATAGCAAGAAGCTTTTTCCCAGAGTGGGGGATTCAATTACTAGGGGTCACGAGTTCAAAGTGAGAGGTGAAAAGTTTCGGGGGGATATGCGTGGAAATTTCTTTACGCAGAGGGTGGTGAGTGCCTGGAACACGTTGCCAGCGGAGGTCGTAGACGCGGGCACGATCGCGTCTTTTAAGATGTATCTAGACAGATACATGTGTGGGCAAGAAGCAAGGAGATACAGACCCTTAGAAAATAAGCGACTTGTTTAGATAGAGGATCTGGATCGGCGCAGGCTTGGAGGGCCGACGTGCCTGTTCCTGTGCTGTAATATTCTTTGTTCTTTGTTCTTTAACACGCAGCTCCCGGTGGAGTCTATTAGTCGCGCTTCCCTGAGGGAGTTGCATGTCTTTTACCAGGGTGGCACAGTGGCGCAGTGGTTAGCTCCGCAACCCCACTGCTTCAGTGACTCGGGTTCAATTCAGCACCTGCCTGTGTGGAGTTTGCAAGTTCTCCCTGTGTCTCCGTGGGTTTCCTCCGTGTGCTCTGGTTTCCTCCCACATGCCAAAGACTTGCAGGTTGATAGGTTATTTGGCCATTATAAATTGCCCCTAGTATAGGTAGGTGGTAGGGCAATATAGGGACAGGTGGGGATGTGGTAGGAATATGGGATTAGTGTAGGATTAGTATAAATGGGTGGTTGATGGTCGGCACAGATTTGGTGGGCCGAAGGGCCTGTTTCAGTGCTGTATCTCTAATTAAACTAAACATCTATTCATGGTCGCCTCAAGTCAGGGCACAACCTCGACGGTGGAGGAGAGCGCCTTGGCTGTCCGGGCGGCCGACTCCGGGGACTGTCCGGCGGGCGGAGGAGTAGCCGAAACCCCCGGGACGCCCCTAACTGCGCGTTGCGAGGGGGCTCGGGAGTGCGGAGCGATCCCGGCCAAGCTGACCGCCACTCGGCTGGAACTGCTCATTTGAGTCAGGCCCCGAAACGCTCCTCGGGAGCCGGTCCCACACAACCCGAGCTGCCTCTCGGAAATGCCCTCCGTGCCATTCCAATCGGCGCGGAGGAGTTTCCTGTTCGGGCTGCTCCTGCACACTCTCTACTTCCTCGCCCTCGTCAGCCGGCCGGACATGCCCTGGCCGTCCGCGTTGCCATCTGGCGGAGAGGTGAAACCCCGATGGAGGTCTCTCTACGCGGGAGTCTTCCCCCTTTACATCGGGGACCTGGGGTGGAGGGTGTTGCACACGGCAGTCCCGTTCAGAAGGCTTTTAAGTAGGTTCACGGACTCCCAGGCCGAATGTACTTTCTGCGGCCTTGACGAGTCCGTGTTCCACATGGACACGGAGTGTCCGAGGTTGCAGCCCCACTTTGAGTATCTTCAGGGGCTGCTCCTCAAGTTCTGGCTGCACTTCATTCCCACGCTCCTGATCTTTGGGCGAAGGGGCGTGGGCCGGGAGGAGGATCTCCTCGTCGGTCTGCTCCTGGGCCTAGCCAAGGTGGCAATTCACAGGTCCAGGCTGCAGGCCGTCGGGGGTTTTGTCCTCCCCGATTGCCTGCCCCTCTTCCGAGGTTACGTTCACGCCCGATTGTCCCTGGAGAAGGAGCATGCGGTGTCCGCCGGTATGCTTGAGGCCTTTCGCGACCAGTGGGCAGTGCAGGGACTGGAGTGCATTGTCGACGCCGAGAATGGTATTTTAATTTGAGTTTTTGTTTGTTTCTGTTTTTAATAAATGTATTTTTAAAATATAAGTATGTATATAAAGAGGGACTGAGGAATAAAGGCCCCCTCGACCTATAATATATGAAAAGGGCCTGGGATATAAAGGCCACCTTATATATAAATAATACCAGGGTTAGAAAGAAAAAAAAACGGAGGTTAGATACAGAGTAAAGCTCCCTAAAAAAACGGGGTTAGATACAGACTAAAGCTCCCTCTACACTGTCCCCATCAAACACTCCCAGGACAGGTATAGAGCAGGGTTAGATATAGAGTAAAGATCCCTCCACACTGTCCCCATCAAACCTTCCAAGGGCAGGTATTGCACAGGGTTAGATAAAGAGTAAAGATCCCTCTACACTGTCCCCATCAAGACACTCCCAGGTAAGGTAAAGCACAGGGTTAGATACCGAGTAATGCTCCTTCCACACTGTCCCCATCAAATACTCCCAAGACACGTATAGCACAGGGTTAGACACAGAGTAAATATACCTCTACACTGTCCCCATCAAACACTCCCAGGACAGGTATAGCACAGGGTTAGCTAAAGAGTAAAGATCCCTCTACACTGTCTCCCATCAAACACTCCCAGGACAGGTACAGCACGGGGTTAGATACAGTGTAAAGACAGGGACTATTGTATTATACACAGAGAAATGGTCTTGTGCAGTTCAAACTGAGACCGGTGAAACGCAGCATAAGCAGAGAGGACTCCCAGGGCAGGAAAATCATGGGGTGGATACAGAGTGACTCTCGTTCTACACTGTCCGAAACAGAGAGACAGAGAGAGAAATAGAGAAACAGAGAGACACAGATGACAGGGTGACTGAGAGTGAAAGAAGGATATTTAACATTGGACATAGGAAGAGGAGTAGGCAATTTATCCCCTCAACCCTGTCCCAGCACTCAATGAGATCAGGGCTGATCTGTGATCTAACAAACACCACCTATCTCACCTTTGCCCCTTCTCTCTTAATACCTTTGGTTAACAAGAATCTATCAATCCCAGATTTAAAAATTAACAATTAAGCCAGTATGAATTCCTGTTTGCAGAAGAGAGTTCCAAAATTGCGAAGAACTGCAAAGGAATGATTGGACAGGCTGGCGTTGCTTTCTTTGCAACAGAGAAGGCTGAGGGAAGATTGAGTTGAGGTGTATAAAATTATGAGGTGCCTCGATGGAGTGGACAGGAAGATTGCCAGCATGCACAGAATTGTGCCTCCGATAAAGGGACCCTGCACTGCCAGAACTGTCCCAACCTTTTAACCTGTCTGGACCCCTCATGACTTTGAACACAGAACACAGAACAAACCTAAAATGGCTGACTGATGTCTGGTTTTCTACATTCTCAGAGAGGAGAGTCAGACAGGCAGATAGAGAGAAAACAAAGACCGAGCGGGTGAGTGATACACACAGAGTGATAGCAGTCATTTTGTCATCGAACATCGGAAGAGAAGGAGGCCATTTAGCCCTTCAACCCTGTTCTGTCATTAAACGAGCTCATGGCTGATCTGTGATCTAAGACCATATATCCGTCTTGGCTCCTTATCACTTAATACCTTTGGTTAACAATAATCGATCAAACTTAGATTTAAAAATGAACAAGTGGCTCAGCATCAATTGCCGTTTGTGGAAGAGAGTTCCACTTGCTCTGGTACAGTTTAAGATTTAAATAAGCTCCTTCCCCGCAAATCCCCTCAGCCTTTTTACTCTGCTCCCTCCAGACGGAATTGGCAACAAGACAGCAAGAAACAAACAGGAAACTTGGATTTCAGAAGAGAAAGGTTTCACCTGATGCTCTTGTCACAGGATTCTCTGTCATGGGAGAGGTCATCGCAGATCCTACAACTCATTAATATCAGACAAAGAATTGGAGTAAAATAGAGAGCAGATATGTGAAAGCTTTCAGTCTGTCATAAAAAGTGAAATGATCGAAGAATGTTGTTGTGGGAGAGGCCTGACCTCCATTTGTATCCATTCAGATGGATGGATGGATATTAATAGAAATAAAGATATATATTTGTCTCGGTTGGAGATGTAACCATTTTTGGACTTTCGAGTACCTTCAGTCTTGTTACTAGCTCACAGCAGCTGTATACAATTTCTAATTGCTGGTTTGATGTGGGTAATATTTATGTTTGAAAGGATGGGGTGAATCTTTTAACAATCTCCCTGAGATGAAGTGAGATTGAGGGACTGGAGTAAAGGTCAGTAACAGTGCAGTGCACTTCACACGACTGAGTAACAAATGATGTTGTGTTAAAGGTTAATAAATCACACTTGTGTTGCACTGTGACAATTGAAGGCAGATTTTTTTTAACAGTAGGGATTGTTTACGTCGCAGGATTTTAGATTGTATTTTCCTTCATTGACCGATGTATGGAATATAAGAGCAGTGAGTTATGCTGGAACTGCATAAAACACCAGTAAGACCACAGCTGGAGTACTGTGTGCAGTTCTGGTCAGCACATTACAGGAAGGATGTGAGTGCAGAAGAGAGGATACAGAGGAGATTCATGGAGGATGTTGTTGGGAATGGAGAATTTTAGCTATGAGGAAAGATTGGACAGGCTAGAGTTATTTTATTGGAACAGAGGAGGTTGAGAGGAGATTTAATAGATGTGAATAAAATTATGTGGAGCCTAGATAGAGTCTAGATAGGAAAGACCAAAGGAGAACAACTCAAGCTCACCAAACTGTTCATATATCAGAAACAACTGAAATAAAGACAGAGAGAAAGAGAGTGAGAGGGAGTGAGAGGGAGAGAGAGTGAGAGAGAGTGAGTGAGGGAGAGACAGGGTGAGGGAGGGTAAGAGACGGGAAAGGAGGAGGGAGAGAGACTCTGGCTGAGGGACAGGGAGACGCACACCGTAAGGGAGATGGTGAGGAATAAAATGTGTCAAAGAGAAAGGACCGGCTCGACGTACTGAACGGCCTCCTCCTGTCTTCCTGTGGGCTTTATTAATATTAGATCTCGAAATAAACAAGGTCGAGATGATAATGTTGAGCAAATGAAATGGAATTAATTAATAATAATTTCTCCTTTAAGATTATTAATCTGAATTCACAATTTTACTTGTGTGAATTTCGGCTTGACAGATAATTTGCTGATTATTAACATCACTGAATATATAAATATTGGAAGATTAAATGTAACTTTGTTCCCATCCTTGTTCAAACACCTCCTGACTCACTCGAATGTTTAAACATAAGGAGCAGTTCTAGTGGTGCGGGGTCACTTTAAGAGGTTGAGACTGACGCTCTCCCTGTTGCCCACCTTCCCCCACACCCGTCAGGGTCACAGCTCTGGGTCACGGGTCACAGACTGCACAGACACTGGGACTTACACAATACCCCCTGATCTCTAAGACAAGAAAAGGAAAGCAAACATTCTCCTGCTCCCTGTGAAATCAGATTGAAAATAAATTGAAACCCCGAGAGTGAAATATAAAAGGGGAAAAGAGAGATTTTGATGTTTGTAAAAATATTCTTTACACAGAGGGAGGTTTTAGTGTTTAGCTGTCTAAGTTGATCAATGTGAATATATGTGTCTCTGTGTGGGTCCGTTCTCTCTCTCTCTCTCTCTCGCTCGCTCTCTCTCGCTCTCTCTCTCTCACTGTCAGTGGGAATGGATGTGTCTGGCTGTGGATTTCTATGTGTGTGTGTGTTTATCTGGACATGTCAGTCTGCCTGTGATTATTTGACTGTCTTTGTGTCTGTGTGTGGCTTTGTCTCTCTGTGTTTGTGTTTCAAATGCTGGATGTGAGTGTGGGAGTGGACACCGAAGGAGACTCTTTCATCCAATGGAGACATTATGGGTAAAACTGAGGAACAGAAAACGATCTAAAACTGGAGGAGGTTTTGTGTACAGACCCCCTGGTAGCAGTTCTGAGGTGTTAGATTGTATAACGTCACAAATTAGGCAAGTGTTTAACAAAGGCAAAGTCGTATTAATGGGGGATTTTAACTTACACGCAGATTGGGAGAGGTAGACTTGCACCTGACAGAAACGTAGTGAATTTCTGGAATGTGTCTGGGATAGTATCCAACAGCAATATGTCCTAGATGTAACAAGGGGACAGGCAATATTAGATTTAGTTATGAGTAACGAGCCAATTTTAATTAGTAGCCTAACTGGAGTGAATATTTATCAAATAGTGGTCACAACATGATCGAATTCAAGGCAGAGTTTGAAAGTGAAATGCATGAATCAGCTGCAAGAATTTTAGGCTTGGGTAAGACTGACTTTACCGGGATGAGGCAGAGACTGCCCATGGTCAACTGGGAAGATCTCTTAATGGGTCAAACAACTGAAGAACAGTGGAGAATATTGAAAGAAACATTTAACACAAAACAGAGCGAGTATATACCCCTGAGAAGAAAAAGCTCCACTTCACAGATAAAATAACCATGAACAACCAAAGAGATTAGGGACAGTATAAAAGTAAAAGCAAAAGCTTACAAAAATGCAAAACACAGCACAGATCCGGCCGAATGGGATAGATACAAAGACCCGGAAAGGGTCACAAAATCACCTTATAAGAGTTACTAAAAGAGATTATGAAAAGAAACTTGCAAGGGACATCAGAATCAATAAGAAGAAAATTTTTAGTTACATAAAGAGAATGCGGGTAGAGCAATGTAGACCCACTAAAAGCTGAAACTGTAGATATTGTCATTGATAATGGGGAAATGGCAGACATGTTGAACAAATACTTTGCCTCAGTATTTAAAGTTGAAATGGAGGATTACTTACCGGCAGACCCGAAAAATTAATAGCCGATAGGTGACAGGGACTTAATACAATTAACGTTAAGTAAAACATCAGTAACAAAGAAATTAATGCAATTAAACAGTGAGAAATCCCCAGAACCTGACCGTTTCCATCCGAGGGTGTTAAAGGAAGTAGGGGAGCACATTGTAGATGCCTTAACTATAGTCTTTCAGAGTACCCTAGATTCAGGAGTGGCCCCTCTGGGTTGCAAAGTTCCACATGGTCACTCCATTTTTGAAGAAGGGTGAAAGGGGAAACAAAGGAAATTCCAGACGAGTTAGCCTGACATCTGTGGTGGACAAATTGCTGGAGTCTATAATCAAGGATACGGTGACTGAACACCTGGAAAAATGGCAGTTAATTAGGGAAATCCAACATGGATTCATGACAGGAGGTCATGCCTGACAAATCTCATTGAATTTTTTTGAAGAGGTGACTAAGGTATTGGACAGGTGAATGTCGTTGGATGTTATTTATATGAACTTCGAGAAGCCATTTGATAAAGTCCCACATAAGAGACTGTTAACTAAGGTAGAAGCCCAGGGAGTTGAGGGCAAGTTATTGACATGGTTAGGAAGTTGGTTGAGTGGTAGGTGACAGAGAGTGGGGACAATGGGTAAGTACTCCGATTGGCAGGATGTGACAAGTGGTGTCCAGCAGGGATCTGAGTTGGGGCCTCAATTATTCACATTATTCATAAACGACTTGGATGATGACATAGTAAGTCATATATCCAAACTTGCTGTTGATGCAAAGCTAGGCGGCATTGTAAACAGTCCAAATGATAGCATAAAGCTACAAGGAGATATAGACAGACTAGGTGAATAGACAAACCTGCGTCAGTTGGATTTCAATGTGAGGTTCAATGTGAGCAGGTGTGAGGTTATCCATTTTGGACCAAAAAGGTACAGAGCAGGGTACTTTCTAAATGGGAAGAGGTTAAGTACAGTGGATGTCCAAAACGACTTGGGGGCTCAGGTGCATAGATCTGTAAAATGCCACAATCAAGTGCAGAAAATGATCAAAAAGGCTAATGGAATGCTAGCCTTTATATCTAGAGGATTGGACTTTAAAGACACGGAGGTTATGCTGCAGCTGTACAAAACCGTGGTTAGACCCCACTTGGAATACTGTGAGCAATTCTGGGCACCACACCTTGGGAAGGATATATAGGCCTTGGAGGGATTGCGACGGAGGTTGACAAGAATGATACCTGGACTACAGGGGTTAAGTTACGAGGAGAGATTCCACAAATTCGGCCTGTTCTCGCTCGAATTTAGAAGGCTAAGGGGTAATCTGATCGAAGTGTTCAAGATATTCACAGGAAAAGGCAGGCTAGATAAAGATAAACTAATTCCACTGTTGGAAGATTCCAAAACTAGGGGACATTGTCTAAAAATTAGGACCAGACCATTCAGGAGAGATGTTAGGAAGCACTTCTTCACGCAAAGAGTGGTACAGGTTTGGAACTCTCTCCCACAAACAGCAGTTGAAGTTAGAACAGTTGTTAGCTTTAAATCTGAGATAGATTTTTGTGAAGCAAAGATAATAAGGGATATGGGCCAAAGGCAGGTATATGGAGTTCGGCTGCGGATCAGCCATGATCTCACTGAATGGTGAGACAGGCTAGAGGGGCTGAATGGCCTACTCCTGTTCCTATCTGCCGATGTTCCTATAATCTCTTATTAAAGATATTTCATCTTAACAACTCCGATGAATATACAGAAATATCCTGCACAAAATATCAAGCAGTTGTACCATAATACTTGTCGGAATAAAAGTGCCTCTCTCAAACACTGCCTGTGTTAGGTTTGTACGGGCTGATGATGCAAAGTTATGTGGGACAGTAAGCTGTGAGGAGGGCACAAAGAGACTGCAAAGGACGATAGACAGATTAAGTGAGTGAGCAAGAAATTGGCAGCTGGAATATCAGGTGGAGAAATGTGAGGTTCTTCACTTCGGCAGGAAGAACAGAATCGTAGAACATTTTTCAAATGGTGAGAAACTGTTAAATGTTGGTGTTCAGGAAGGATATACTTGTCTTCGAGGCGAGGAGAGAGAGAGAGACAGAGAAATAGGGTGACGAAGATGGCGAGTATTAAATGTCCCAAAGATACTATGCAGTGTGCATTATAAATTAAAATCTGACACCAAACACACATAAGGAGAGATTAAGGCTGATGACCAAAAGCTTGGTCAATCAGGTTTTTTTTAAGGAATGTCTTTAAGCAGGTATGAGAGGTAGCGAGGCAGAGAGGTTGAGAAAAGTAATTCCCGAGTGTTAACAGGCAGTGGCATTAATTCCTGATTATTGGGAGAGATTTGAAATGGTATTAATATTTATGGAGCCGAGACAGTTGATGTGGATAAGGAGCAAATCAGCCATGACCTGAGTGAATGGGTGGGACATGCTCGGGGGGCTGAATGGCTTCCTTCTGTCTTGTTAAGGGTTTTATTAATATCGCTGACAATGCAATGTTGGTTTTCTGTTTGAAAGGAGCTGATAAGGTCGGAGTTCTCTCTGGTCTCCACTAAACCCTCCCGCCAGCCTTGGAACGACTCATTGATTCATGTCTAAGGGTCCTGGTGTATATTTGCTGAACCTTCCAGTCTCACTCCCTTTCTCTTCTATATTTGACTGTACATCACCCCTACTGTGCCTCCACTCTATATCTTATCCACCTGCCAAATTAGCTTAACCACCCCCCACCCCCAAACAGCATTAGCAAACCTCCCAGCAAGGATGTTGGTCCCATTGCGGTTCAGCTACAACCCATCCACCTTGTACAGGTCCCACCTTTGCCAGAAACAGACCCAGTGATCCAGGAAACTAACGCCCTCCCTCCTGCCATGCATTCATTTGCTCTACCATCTTATTTCTATACTCACTAGCACGTGGCACTGGGAGTAATCCAGAGATTAGTACGTTTGAGGTCCTGCTTTTTAATTTGCTACCTAACACCCTAAATAATTGTTGCATCACCTCATCCCTCTTTCTACTTATGTCGCTGGTACCAATGTGTACCACAACCTCTGAATGTTGACCCTCCCCCTTCAGAATGTCTTGCAACATTTCCATGAGATACTTGGACCCAGCACCAGGCAAGCAACATATCATCCTGGAGTCACTTATGCGGACACATAAACGCCTGTCTGTACACCTTACGATAGAATCTCCTATCACAATAGTTCCCCCACTCTTTTTCATACGCTGCTGTGCAACTGAGCCACCCGTGGTGCCACTGACCTGTCTCTTGCTGCGTTCCCCTGAGAAACTATCTCCTCAATAGTTTCAAAAGTGGAACATCTGTTAGGTATGGAGATGGACCAAGGGGACACCTGCACTATCAGCATAGTTCTTCTACTCTGGATTTGGGGTCAGCCATTCCCTTTCTACATGAGCAGTCTTTACCTGCAGTGTGACCACTTCCCTGTACGTGCTATACACGATGATATCAATCTCGTAGATGCTCCACAGTGTTCCCAACCGCCGCTCAAGATCCGAAACGCGAATTTCGAGTAGCTGCAGCTGGAGACACCTCCTGCACACGTGTTCGCCCTGGACCCTGTAAGTGTCCCTAACTTCCGATATCGCTGACGAGCAGCACTCCTAGTTGTCGAGCTGCCCTGCCATAACCTACCCTTAATTTGTACCCTTAAATTACCCAACAATTAGATGATTTACACAAAGTAGCTTGGGTCCCTAAAAAAAACTACATACTGTATTTAAAAAACTGTAGACCTTTCCCTTTACCTTTACTTTCCAACCCAGCTACTTGGTGTTATTCTCTAAGAACTGTTACTCGCCAACTGTTGAGCATTGAAGAAACTTTATTATCCAATACAATATTTAAAATGTGTTATATTTTGTTTCAAGAATCGACATTCCATTTGATTCCAGGCCTTGCCATGTTTTGTTTGTCTATTCATTTGATTCCTCCAATAATAATTCTTTTGTCTTTGTCTCAGTTGTTGTTGCACTTCTGAATCCCAGTGGTCATACTCAAATATTTTCTCTCCTATTTGCTTGATATAAGTTAGGTTAAAATAGAAACTGGATTATCTTATAACTCAAATTACTTATTGCAAGTTGCAACAAAATAGTTACCTATTTAAAGATAAATGCACCACGACTGAGTTTACCCCACCTCAACACATTTATTTTATGGATGGATGTTTAATTATGAATCCCAGGAAAAGTTGCAAATCATGTTATCATTCACAACGTACTAAATTGACTCAATCCTTTCTTAATGATTCCACTGATTAATTATTATGAGGATAAAGTAGCGTTGGTCATTTTAAAACATCATTCCAAGAACCTCCAATTCCCCACAGGACAAAATCTGCCTCTTCCTTAATCTCATTGTGTTGTTGACCACTCTTTCTATTCTCTAGCTCATGAGTGGTGTGATCTGCACAAATTTGCATCTTCTTACCTTCTAAAATATCATAACCCGAAGTGACTACTGATGATGAAGAATGTTATTATCTGTTAAAACTTCATTGACAATCCTCAGATTGAAGACTGTCACCCCACCTGCTGGTCACCTCACTCGATGACAATCTTTATCCTTTCACATGAGTGCTGTTTATTCCTAAACTATTATCAAGTAAGTGCATGCAATTAAAACAACAAATTATGCATGCGGGGTTGACTGTTGATAGGAAACGTACCGAATCATACTGATTTTTTTTTTCGTCTAAGATTCCCAAATTCAAATAATGGTGTCGTCAGTTGATAACATCTTTCATTTATGCATCTTAAAAAAAAGGTTTTCCTCAATACTCTGCAACCACCGAGACAGTATTCCCATTAACGTTTTGCAAAATTACCTTTGCTTATATCCCTTTAAACTCAGGTAGATTTCCTTTTGAGTGCTTGGAATAGCAACTCATATTAATTTATTTATTATTGATTTAAACGTCATAAACAATTATTTCCATCTTTCGAGGTTTCAGATGAATTTTTCAGAGACATTAATGTCTTCAGTTGTTATGCAAGCTGGCTACAAATAATTCCAAAGACTTTCTCCAGAAAGATAACAAAAATAAACAAATGTATGAATGAATTAATGCCAATTCCTGACTTTTTAAAAAAAGAAGGCCAAGTCTTCAGATCAAAATATTACCATGCTTTCATAAATGTTGCAGAAGTCTTAAGCTGCTGGAGTTGATCAATCTCTGTGACCGTATGGTCCACTTATTTAGAGAAACAAAGAACACAAGGTCCATTCGGCTTGGAGGCAGATAAGTTCCTTCTGCCCAGATATATGTGTTAATTCAGAAACAGTAATTATCACAAAATCCTAGGTGGATACAAAATTGGCTTTGTGGCAGGAAACAAAGGGTAGTTGTTGATGGGTGTCTTAATGACAGGAGGGCTATTTCCAGTGGTATTCCGAGGGGCTCAGTACTTGGTCCCATGCTTTTTGTGGTATATCTTAATGATTTGGATGGAAATGTAGGGGGCATAATCAAGAAGTTTGCAGATAAGACGAAGATTGGCTGTTTTGTAGATAGCAAGGAGGATAGCTATAGGCTGCAGGAAGATATTGATGGTCTGCTCAGATGGGCACCAAAGTGACAAATGGAATTCCAGGCAGAGAAATGTCAGGTGATGCATTCTGGGAGGTCAAACAAGGCAAAGGAGTGCACGATAAATGATAAACTAATGAGAAGTGTAGAGGGAGTGAGGGGCCTTGGAGTCAATGTCCACAGATCCCTGAAAGTAGCAGGACAGGTCGACAAGGTGGTCCAGAAGGCATATGGAATCCTTTCCTTTCTTAGCTGTGGCATAGAATATGAGAGCAGGGAGGTTATGCTGGAACTGTATAAATCATTGGTTTGGCCACAACTTGAGTACTGTGTGCAGTTCTTGTCACCCCATTACAGAAAGGATGCAATTGCACTAGAGAGGGTACAGAGGAGATTTACGAGGATGTTGCCAGGACCGGAAAAATGCAAGTAGGAGGAAATATTGGATTGGCTGGGGTAACTCTCCTTGGAACAGAGAAGTCTGAGGGGAGATCAGATTGCAATGTACAAAATCCTAAGGAGCCTGGATAGAATGGAGGTGAAGAATCTATTCGCCTTAGCAGAGAGGTCAGTGCCGAGGGGGTATATCTTTAAACTGATTGATAGAAAAGTAGAGGGGAGATGAGGAAATAAAAATTAACCCAGAGAGTTGTAGTGATCTGGACCTCACTGCCTGAAAGGGTAGTTGAGGCAGAGACTCTCAACTCATTGAAAAGGAGTCTGGATATGCACGTCAGCTCCGAAAATCTGCAGGGCTCAGAACCAATTGTTGGAAGGTGGGATTGGAATAGGTGGATCCTTTTTCGGCTGGCACAGACACGATGGGTCAAAGTGGCCTCTTTCTGTGCATTAAACATTTTATGTTTCGATGATTCTATGGTTCTTGGAAGCTTAAAATACTAAATTATTCCTCTTTGCTGCTGATATTCGTTCTATGTTTTTGAACAATCTTTTTCCTCGTAATTCAAATGACATCTTTTTCACAGGTTCTATGTCCGGTTGTTCCCCTCATGGATTCCCAATCTTGAATGAAAAAAGTTGGTCAGACTAACAAGAGCAAGATTCCACTCAACTTCACAACCAGTCATTTCGTTTTAGCATTTTTCAAGGTCTGGCCCCAAGTTGCACCATTGTATGTTTTGGGGTTTTGAGGCTTAAGCACTTTTATCTAAAAATTCTCAGTTCTGAATTTTCAATTTATTACAATCGGGTCCTCAGTTGTGCCTGACCTAACAAGTTACAAATAACGGCTGCTTATGAATCCAGTATAATTTATTAAGCAAGATGTTATGAAGACTTAACAAAAAAGCACTGGAGACAACATGGAAGTTTTTTATCCTCCAAGGCCAGAATTCCTTGAATGTTGCCAGCACAGGCGATCCCTTTGTTCTCCTGTCTCTGAATTGACATTACGTTGAACTGTGTTTCCGAACAATTACACCACAGACACCTTTGTAAACCGTACAAGCAAAGACACTGAGTTTCCATCTTTTGGGCTTCCGATTCCTTATTATGATATTCTTTGAATTAACTCTTCCATTAGTTTAACATGACGTTCATCTGCTGTCACCGCACCTCTGTAATTCGAGTGGAGTTCGCTAAAAGCATGTCCATCTCTTATTTCCTAGGCTCTGAGAGTTACCATTTCATTGCGTGAACAAATAACACATCCTTGTACATCCAAAGCAGTTATACAAGCAATATTTCATGTTCATATATACAATGTCAACTACCATCAACAATTCAACTCAACATTCCCAGGGTGCCAAAGCAATTAAGAATAAATGTTTCTAGTGGAATATCAGAAAAAAAACGTTGTTTTTAAATAGAAATGTTTTCTTCTGTAGATGTATTTAATTGATCAAGTCAGTTAGCATACTTATTAAACTGCATGATTTTTGTTTAATGATAGGTGTCATATCCAGTTCAAGCTTCTTTCACATCAGTTCCTTTTGGCAGAGCAATCACTCTCCTCCCAACTCCTTTACGAAGGTCATCTCTTTCCCTTCACTCATTGCTCGTTATCTTTTTTGATTTCCGCGAGTTTAATTCTGATCCTCCTGCTCACGACTCCCTCTTGCCGTCGCTAACAGCTCTTGTGTTTGTATTTACTCCTGCAGGCCATTTTCTTCTGGACCTCCAGCGGTCACCTCTTGTCCATTAACCACTGGATATTTAAGATGGTGTCAGTTGCTTTGTTTATTAATTAATTTAATAATTGATGTAACTTCATATTTCATGGTGCTCTTTAACTGCTCTCTGAACTCAGACTGAGTGGCCACATAAATAAATGTGTTTGCACAGCAACTGAAATTCCGCAGTATATATGCAACATCTTCAAAGGTATAATTAGAAACATCATCGAAGTAATAATCAGCACCAAAGATATATAAAATATACAGCAGCCACAGAAATATGAAACTGCCAGATATGGTGAAGAGTAAAATCATGGACTTCCTTCTTCTCTCCATTTCAGAGTCACTGTAATTATCTTTCTTGCTCTGACCCCACAGTCTCGGACGAACACGACTGGTCACAAAATGTGTCTTATAGTCAGAGCGTTCAGCAACATAATTAAAATGAATGGCAATAATGGTGTTAAAACCTTTTCAAACAATCTGAATCCAATCCATCGCGGGTCAGTGAAATAACTTGGCTTATTAGAGCAGCCCCATTGTACACTGTCGATTACTCATTTAAGGTTATATCTATAGTAGGTGGGAATATTTTTTAGACAGAGCAGAATGCCAGTTGTTGTTAGAACCACAGCTGCAGTTTTCCTGGTGCAATATTTTGATTTCAGCTTCTGACAACAAATGACGACAAATCGATCAAATGTGAAAGCGATGGTGAACCAAACGGAACAGTCGACGACTGCACGGGTCAGGACATAACGAGAGAGAAACACAAAGGTGAGGTCCAGGAAATTTAATGGGAAATAATGATCATTGATTTTCCGGAGTATGATCTCAGTGATAATGACCAGTAGATCCGCCGTTGACATGGCCACCAGATAGCGGGTGGTGCAGCTGGAGAGTCCGCAATTTCCCTTGGACAGGATCAGAATTGACACTAAATTAGCTGTCAAGGAGAGAAGGGAAAAGTGGCTGTAAATTACTGAAAACCATTCTCCGCTTCTCAACCCAGGCAGGAAGGATTTTCGCACCAAAGATCGTGTGGGTTGGGATCGGGTGAGATCGGGTCCATGACCTCAACCTACATCCAACCTCAGCACTTCGAGATTTAACAAATCCTGGAAGGGGAGGAACAACACCCCGCTCACCGGACGCTGGCCAACCAGTTAAATGTAGCAATGAGGAGCCAAAAACGGGTGGATTGGAGAACTGCACCCGGTCTCCAACCACTCGCAGTGTCTGAACTCATCCCGGACTCGAATCTCTCCCTGGGGACGAAGGAATTCCTCCCAAACTCGAACCAGTCCCTCGGATTGGAGGCATTCATCCGTCTTGGACCACTCCCTCTAATGTATAAATGAGTTAAATTGAAAAGGGAATTTACTGAGTCACTGCAAATGTGATCACAGCACAGGCTTTATTTTCTGCAGGAATATCACTAAAAGAATAGTGTTATAATAAAGTATTATAGCGGTGGTTATTGAATACATAAATAATGTGTATTCTTCTGGGCGACACATTATAACAAATATCCAGGGGAACCAGCAGGTTCTCATATTCTTCACAATAGTAATACCATAACAGAGAGATTATAATTATCGGGATATGTCGTGGCTCTGTTCTGTTGTTCAGAGAAGGCTGCGTGTTGAACTAATAGAGGCCTTTAAAATTGTATAGTGGTTAGAGAGGGATAACGTGAAACTGCTATTTCCACCTTTTCTGGTGACCAGTTCTGCAATTCCTCAAAATAAGATGGTGATCAATAAATGCATGATGGAATTCAAGAGAATTCTAATTACTCGGAGTGCTGAGAACGTGGAATTGAGACCTTTTGGAGTAGTTGAAATGGAAAAACAATATATGCAGAAGCGAGGTTCGTGCATGAGGGAGACAGGATTGGAAGGATATACAGATCGGCTTAGATGAGCTGAAATGAAGAGAGGCTCGTGCAGAGCAGGAAGAAACTTCTAATCTCGTTGTGCCGAATGCCCAGTTTCTGTGCTATAAAACCTGTAACTTGTCTATTAACAAGTCATAGTCATCAGTTTTGTTTCGTAATATTGAAGAGGATTATTTATTATTGCAGTGCACCTATGACCAAACGCTTCTCAGGACCGCGCTCGGGAAGGAAATTAATCAGCACCTGATAGTGCTGTCAACAACTCTACTTAGAGTAAGAGTAAATTGGGGACACACATTGAATACAATGACAGATACTGCAGGAAATACATGGTCCCTAATGCTACGTTGTCCACCCCAGTTAGTCAGCCACCATCAGTGCAATTCTGGAGTGTCAGAGACTCCCAGTTATACATGATCGCTGAGGTCAGGTGTTCCACTCCAGTTAGTTCACACACATTGTATAAGTCTACGTTAAAAGATAATTCCAGTAATCCTTCCCCTCTGAGATTTTTCTGCTTCGAGCTGTGATTCTGCAGAACATAACATTCCACAGAATCCAATAACTTTACAATGTAGAATGCCTTGAACTAGAAACATTTGAGACAAAAGATTAAAACTGCACATATCATTCAAGAAATTAATGCAATTATATGATTGAATGTGTGTCTGTGTAACTGTAATTATTCGATTATATGTAACATTATTATTCCCATGGTAATGAAAAAAGCCAGCTCTAACACAGATTTACAAAACTTCATTGGGTATAGATACTTACCAGGAACGTCAATTATAGCAAGGATCACAGAGAATATGTTCCTCACCCAATGAATTGGTCGGTGTATTTCCTGCTTGGAGTGATCGGTCAGTTCATGCTGCAGGTAATATCTCTGAAATACATTCTGAGGTGACACATTCCCAGTGTATTAACTTTATATCCTCCCGGATCAATATGGGGATACTGAGGTATGCAAAATTGTTCAAACAGTTTTTTTCTTAATCTTTGAAGAAACAGATTGCGACAAACAGATTAATTCCCTGTTGATGGAACATATTTTCCACTAAAATTGAATTGGACCAATCTCCACCCCCAAGACTGGACAAATCTGATCGCAATAAGCAACGAATCATAACTGGAAGCTGTGTTCAACAGAAATCAAGGAAGTCCTACAAAAATCACGAGTCGCATCTGTAGATCTCATGTTGTTTTTGTGATGGCCTTCACTCTGCATGACAATTCAGAAATTAAATTGCTAACGTCAGAGAAGCCTTTAAAGGATGTTCGTCTATACTTTGGACGCCTCTTATCTGTGCAATTCCGTTCAACAATTAATATATTCAAACAAAAAGGAACGTATAATGGTTGCAACACATCAGGGAGCCATTTCATCCGCCTTGACCATGTCAGCTCTCTGCACGGGCAGCTCAGCTAATCTCACTCCCACACCTCCTCATCACTGACCTGCATTGTTTTTCTCTTCAGTTGTTTATTCAATTCGCTTCTGACTGAACCTGGCTTCACCACATTCTCAAGCAGTTCATTTCATGTCCCAAGCACGTGCTGTGTAAAAATACGTTTCCCTCATGTCGCTATTGATTCTTTCGCCAATCCCTTAATCCTGTGTCAGTTGGTTTTCGCTGGTCTGCCAATGAGAGCAATTTAAACCGTGCATGGCTTGGAACAACTCTATCAAACTTTCCTTCAATTTCCTCTTTCAGGTGAACAACCCCGATTCTCGAATCTGTCGGCAGAAAACATCTGTCACCCCTAGAATTATCTCTTGAATATTTTCTACACCCGCTCTAAAGCCTACACATTGTTCCTCAAAGTGTGGTGCCGAGAACTGGATACAATGGCAGGACTGTCAATACCGTTCTGTCCTTCACACAGTCCGAGCTACTCCGTTTCCCTTTTCACCCTCTTTATCCAATACATGGATAATTGTTTTTGTGTCAAACCCTTCTTTCACATCGAGATCGAAAATTTAATCAAATTTGCATTTCAATATCTGTACCTCCCTCGCCTGAAAACGGTCTATCTGAGACTCTTCACTTCTCTTCCACGAATTCCCTCTCTCCATTGAAGTGGACAGACTCTGCATTAATATTTACTGTAATCCGCCAACTTCCACAGTTACCTTGACCACACTTCCTCCAACTCCACTTTGCGTAAAAAGTAACTTCCATTCACTCAGTTTCCTCATTGCCTTCTGTTTGTCCCAACGGTGCTATCTTCCAAACCAGAGCTTCCGCAGTCTTATCATTTCATATTAACCGTGCATTCCTCACATTAGTTTTGCAGAGGCCTCAGCTTTATCTCTCCCATCACCCGAGTGTCTGTCCTCACCTCCTTCCCTGCCTTCCAGGACCATGACATTAATTCACTTATTCTCACTGTCCAGTCCAACTGCTTTCAACACATCATCCTCCTCCATCTCCACCATGTCCACCTAAAATCATGAACTAAACATCTTTGTTCACACTTCTGTCATGGCCAAGATCTGATTTGCTTGCCCGCAGCTCCTTTCTATGCAGGTGCAAGAGATGCAACAGATTTTCTTTCACCTATGGTAATAAGGTCATTAGAAATAGAAGTTGGATTAGTCCATTCAGCCCATAGATCATGTTCTGCATTCAATATCATAATGGCTGATCTGACCATGGCCGTATTTCCAATTTCCCGCCAGACAACATTCAGTCTTCACTCCCTCGTGAATGAAAAGTCAGTCTAAACCAGCCTTGAATATATTCAAGGACCCGGGCTCCAATTATTTCTGGGTAAGTGAATTCTAAATCCGATGGAACTTTCAAGAGAAGACATTCCTCCTCATCACCATTTTAATTGGGAGACCGCTTATTCATAAACGGTGGAGAATGTGCTGAGCTCAGGGCCAGGCAGGGCACCAATGTACCACACATCTGGGCTTAGACTGACGTATCAAGGTGAAGGCTGTTCCTTCTTGTTCCTTGGATGTGGGCATTGCTGGCGAGGCTGGGATTCGCTATCTATTTTTTGTTTCCCTTGGGAACTAGGTGGAGAGCTATCTACTTGAAACGCTGGATTCCATCTGCTTTAGGTACACCTGCAGTGCAATTAGAAAGGAAGTTCCAGGATTTTGACCCAGCAATAATGAAGAAATGGTGATGTCGTTCCAACTCAGGATGTCTGTGGTATGGAGGGAGCTTTCAGGTGTTCATGTTTCCATGCGTCTGCCGCCGTTATCCTTTTAGGTGTTAGCGGTCTCATGCTTGAAAGGAGCTGTCGAAATATATTTAGCAACTTCCTGCAGTGTGATGTTATATATGGTGCACACGGCAGCTGGGGTGCTGGTGGTGGAAGGAGTTAAGTGTTAGTATGGTGCATCGGATGCACATCAAGCAAGCCCGTTTTCTTGGATCTTGCTGAGGCGCTTGAGTTTTGTTGTCAGCGGCACAGATTCAGGAAAGTGGAGTGTATTCCATTAATCCTAACTTATGCCTTGGAGATTGCGGATGTAAAAGTAAGTGAGTTATTTGTTGCATAAATCCCAGCGTCTGATCTCTGGAGCAACAATATTTATTTGGCTGGCCCAGTTAAATATCTGATCAAAGATAACGCCTGTGATATTAATAATGTGGTAATTGGGGACTGACCACAATGATGACTATCAAGGGGAGGTGGTTAGATTCTCTCTTGTTGGACAAGGCCATTTCATGGCAAATGTGTGATGCGATTTTTAGTTGCCTTTTATCAGCCCAAATCTGATGCAAACAATACAATGCGTTGTTTTTTGTGGGAGTGAAATAAGACAGTTTCAGTTTGTCCGCCATTCATCCAGAGTAAATTGCTTCTCAACTTGGCCTCAATCTTTGACCGAATAATTGAAAGATGCAAATCACAGGGTAGTTGGGGGAATTATAAACTTCCGTTGGTCTATTTGTTGAACCAAGCCACGAGCTTCACGATTGGCTGTGATAATTTCGAAAAGATACATTGTAATGATCAGGAGAACATGGAAAATGCTCAGTATTGTGTCATATATGGACAAGAGGAGGGGTCATTGGATCTGATAAAGGCTCTTCAATTCCTCATCAATGCTTAGTTACATGTTTCAAAGGGGAGGTCACAATATGGATAGTTATGATGTTGTGTATCGAACCTTGGGGTATTCAAGGCTTAATCTTGGGAGATAGATGAACCATCTCTTCCCACTATATGGAGGGACATCGTAGTAACAGGGGGGAATGCAGAATGGGTGTGCGGGGGTTCGGGCTAATGGGAGGGCCAACCTTGTCTTCTTGTTGATGGAACTGTAGCTCGAGTGTCCAGTTGGTAGGCGATGGAAGAAGCTGTTAGCAGCACAGCTCTTACTCAGAGTTCTGGAAGTGATTGACAACAGATTGCAGAGTACGACGGAAAGTAAGCAATACAATTCCGGCCCCAGTATATCATTGTATCTTCTGGGTTACCTGAACACAGCAGCAAGAAACCTCTAACCCCGAGGACGATGTCAGTTCACTGTGAAGGCAAAGCTGCCACAGATTTCACATTCATAACAGAAACCAAAGAAGTGGATTCACTGGTGAATCAGATTCAAACCTTGGTCAGGACAAATATCTTCCTATTTAGATAATTTCGTTTCCTTTCTCGAGAAGGTCTATTTTCCCTCGTAATTTTACATGTTGTTCCCAAATGTTTATGTGATTTTATGTCCGATTTCGCACATTATCATGATGGATCAGTTCTACACTTACTAACTTGATATTCAACAAACCCCACAAAAATCCTCAAGGCAAATCTGCCAACAAAAGCATTGCCACGTCCTTCTGCCTCTCCCTCAAATGAATTACAATTATTGCACATTTTTACTTTGCGGTGAGTCGGTTCCGTATTGGTTTTAATTACCCTGAGGGAGGGACTCATAGCCTAATAGAATATTTAATTCACCTGCCCTGCACGGCCTGAAGTCAGGCAAATCCCACGCCCTGACAGAGATCAACAAAGGAACATGAAACATGCCAATTACAAGATCTGATCCTGGAAAGGCACAAAATGCAGGACCATTATGTTAATTTGGTAAACATGCATCTGTCAAAGGATAAAGCAGGAGACAGTCTTACTTCCACATAGGTTTATTCACAATACTACATACAACATAAGTGCATTCGACATTTACCTTCTCCAGACCAGCTCCCCGATACCCCTCCCCGGGTCGAAACTGGTTATTCCAAATGTACCCTGATCTTTCCACAATTAGTATCAGCTGCTCTTAATCACAATTAGAGCATGAAGCAATACATACTCAATTGGCAAATAATTTGCAACATTGGTTCATAAGCAGCATTTTGTTATCAGTCTATCAATGTGTCCATTGTACATTATTATTTTTCTTGTGATTCCTCTTCGAATATACAGGCCAAATGTGAGCATTACAGCTCCTGTTTGAAGACCAGAACTGCTCTTCACGTGTCCTGTATTGCATGAATGCCCAACCTCTGGACTGTTCATTCAAAACTCACCCTGAAATCTAACGCGATGGCACTCACTCATACAGCGACATACAAAACACACTTAAGGAAAATACAGTTGAAAAGAATAGTGCACTTTTACAGCTTATCAAAATAATAGTTCATAATTCACATGGCTCGTTCTCGAAACGCCTTCACTCCTGAAGAGCAGCTTTGCTTAGTTCAACAGCCAGAGTCACGTGCTGAAGTAGCTTTCAGGATTCTCTTGAAGGGATAGAATTTCTGCAGGCCACAAACTTAGTTGCTTGTAGTCTCGTTACCACGAGGTCAGTTTGCAGTACCAGTGGATTCGAAGTAGAAAAGGCTTGGAGACCTTACCACGCTACAGTCTCCAATTATTTAGGCTTAGATTTTTCTGCCCTTTTTGCTGTTGCTGTTACTTAAAGAATAAAAAGAAGCCAACATGGTTAGCTTATCATGTGCATTGTCACATTTCTCATTCCCAAACATGGTGTTGGAATTAGTGTGATTATTCATTATCTGGCGTATTGCTTGATTATGGTCTTTGTTTCAGAAAGACCCTTTCAGTTCAGGATTGCCTCTTGGATTGTCTCAGGGTACGGGAGTTGCCACTTCTTAGTCTGGAATGTATCATTTTGTCCTTGTGAGATAGTAAGGCTGTTTAGAAATTCACTGCTCATTTCAGATGACTATTGCTGGCCATTATTTGCGGCTCGTATTGTCCATTTTAAAAGAAAAGTCACTTACAAAATGCTGCACACTCAGTGAAATTCTATGTTAAAAGATATGAATTTGACATGGCTCTACTGGGCATGGCAATAATATTAAAGTAATTGTGTCAAATGACATTAGTGCTAAATATCTTGAAAAAATATAAGGCACAAATCCCATTGCACAGGTTCTCCAATTTAAGCAGGCTCCAGCAGTTATAGGACAGCTGACCAGTATCACTCGACTTGTGATGGTTCCTCTCCTCCTTCACGGATGCACTTTTCCAACATACCTTCCACTGCAATGATGAAAGAAGTGGGTGAACCCAGACCGTAAAGGGTGGGGTGGCAAAACACCGGTGACATGCAGCGAAATGGTCGCCGACCACAACCATGACAACTGACATTAACAAAGCGCGACACACAATCAAAGAGACATCTCGGAAGATGTAACAGAGCAGGTTCAAACAGTGTGACATCCAGAGTGAGTGGAAAAGTATAGAGAGTGTGAGATTGATGAGCACGTGATGAAAGATATCGACTTCCATACCGGTTTTGAAGACAAAGAGAGAGTTGAAATGATGGAGTGCTGGAATTTCTGATGTCCTGGGTACAGTTTTTTTGGGGGTGAAAACTGCTGACAGTGCAGCAGAAACTGTGGTGCAGAACTAATACTGTTCGAATACAGATAACAAGGGAGGAGTGGAGAAAGTTCACAGCAATTTATAGCTTGGAAGATTGTTGTGATTGACAGGGTGTCATTTGCAACAGGATTGATATGTTAGTCCACGATTCTTCAAATTATTTAAGTGCAGCAATGAGGACAAGTGGAACTTGGTGCAACGCTGCTGGACAGGGATTGGGGTCCTATTCCTGGTCAGGATTTGAGCTGTGGCATTCGGGATACCTGTTGTTTAGGCTGTGCTCCTGAATTGGTCGTAGGTAGACAAAAACTGGAGTCGGAGCCAGGGACAGTTGGATTGGTCATGTGACCCTGTCTGACTGGAAGTTGGGGTAACTTGCGCTGGCTGCTGTTTGATTGGCTCCTGACTTTGTGATCAGATTTCCTCCCTGGTTACCATTGATGAGCTCCAGTGAACTTGTGCAGCAGATGCTTCTAACAGTGGACACAGTGAGTATGATTCCTCCATATAAATAGAAGAAAAAATAGGAGCGTAGAATGTGGGAGGTCGGCCATAAGTGTGTTTGAACGTTCAAAACAGGAGCTGATAAATACACGGATGAGCTTTCAGCAGCATTTGAGGTAAAACGGGGGCAGCGGAATGTGTCATTGTGATGGCACAAGCTTGTGGTTGTAACCTCTTCTCGAGGTTACTGTGTGACCAAGTTTGCAAAAAAAGGGTTCAGTCATCGACTACTTCCAGGAAAAGGAATTCTGGCTCGAGAGTAAAGTTTGTAACAAGGAACATAGTTAATGGCTTCAGCCTTTCCAATCTTTAATTGAAGGACATTGCTGTTCACCCAGTACCAGATTTCTCACAACCCATGTGACAATCCAGAGACAACTGAGAAAAGACAGATGTGAGGGTGAGGGAGAGTTTGGTGTCTTCAGCACCAATGGTGAAACTGACATTCTGTTTTGGGTGATATCACTGGAATATAGGGAGTTAGGTTGGAAGCTGAAAGGCAGGACGAGCAGAGTCGTATTCTCAGGATTGTTACCGGTGCCACGTGCTAGTGAGGCTGGAAACAGGGAGCGAATGCAGCTGAACACGTGGCTACAGAACTGGTGCAGGAGGGAGGGATTCAGATATGTAGATCATTGGGCTACCTTCTGGGAAGGTGGGAGCTCTACAAGAAGGACGGGTTGCATCCGTTTTGGAGCGGCACCAATATCCTGGGCGGGAGGTTTGCTAGAGCTCTTCGGGAGGGTTTAAACTAGTTTGGCAGGGGGATGGGAACCGGAGCTACGGATCAGTGGATGGGGTAGCTTTTGAACAGGCAGATACCGAGTGCAGAGAGACGGCGAGGACGGTTAGACAGTTGACAGGGCAAAGTTGCAGCCAGTATGATGGGTTGAAGTGTGTCTATTTTAACGCAAGAAGCGTCAGGAATAAGGGTGATGAACTTCGATCAGTACTTGGAGCTACGATGTTGTGGCCATTACGGAGACGTGGATATCACAGGGGCAGGAATGGATGTTGGATGTTCCGGGGTTTAGATGTTTCAAAAGGAATAGGGAGGGAGGTAAAAGCGGTGGGGGAGTTGCATTGCTAATCAGGGATAGTATCACAGCTGCAGAAAGGGAGGTCGTCGAGGAGGTTTTGTCCACTGAGTCATTATGGGTGGAAGTCAGAAACAGGAAAGGAGCAGTCACTTTGTTGGGAGTTTTCTATAGATCCCCCAATAGCATCAGAGACATGGAGGAACAGATTGGGAGGCAGATTTTGGAATGGTGCAGAAGTAACAGGGTTGTTGTCATGGGTGATTTCAACTTCCCTAATATTGATTGGAAACTCCTTGGTGCAAATAGTTTGGATGGAGCAGTTTTTGTCAGGTGTGTCCACGAAGGTTTCCTGACTCAACATGTAGATAGGCAGACTAGAGGGGAGACTATGTTCGACTTGGTGCTTAGCAACGAACCAGGCCAGGTGGCAGACCTCTCGGAGGGAGAGCATTTCGGTGATAGTGATCACAACTCCCTGACCTTTACTGTAGTCATGGAGAGGGACAGGAGCAGACGGGATGGGAAAATATATAATTGGGGCATGGGGAATTGCAATGCTATTAGCAGGAACTGGGTTGCATAAATTGGGAACAGATGTTCTCAGGGAAATGCACAAAAGAAACGTGGAGGTTGTTTAGGGAGCACTTGCTGCGACTGCTGGATAGATTTGTCCCGATGAGGCAAGGAAGGGATGGCAGGGTAAAGGAACCTTGGATGACAAGAGATGTGGAACAGCCAGTCAAGAGGATGAAGGAAGCTTACTTAAGGTTGAAGAAGCAAGGATCAGACAGGGCTCGAGAGGGTTACAAGGTAGCCAGGAAGGAACTGAAGAATGGACTTAGGAGAGCTCGAAGGGGACATGAAAAAGTCTTGGCGGGCAGGATTAAGTTAAATCCCAAGGCGTTCTACACTTATGTGAGGAACAACAGGATGGCCAGAGTGAGGGTAGGGCTGATCTGGGATAGTGGAGGGAACTTGTGCCTGGAGTCGGAGGAGGTAGGGGAGGTCCTAAATGAATACTTTGCTTCAGTATTCACTGTTGAGAGGCACCTGGTCGTTTGTGAGGACAGCGTGGAACAGGCTGATATGCTCGAACAGGTTGAGGTTAAGAGGGAGGATGTGCTGGAAATTATGAATGATATGAGGACAGATAAGTCCCCGGGGCCAGACGGCATATACCCAAGGATATTACGGGAAGCGAGCGAAAAGATTGCCGCGCCTTTGGCGATGATCTTTGCATCTTCCCTGTCCACTGGAGCAGTGCCAGATGATTGGAGGGCGGCAAATGTTGTTCCCTTGTTCAAGAAAGGGAATAGGGATAACCCTGGGAATTACAGACCAGTCAGTCTTACGTCGGTAGTGGGCAAATTATTGGAGAGGATTCTGAGAGACAGGATTTATGATTATTTGGAAAAGCATGGTTTGATTAGAGACAGTCAGCATGGCTTTGTAAGTGGCAGGTCCTGCCTCACAAGCCTTATTGAATTCTTTGAAGATGTGACAACACACATTGATGAAGGTAGAGCAGTGGATGTGGTGTATATGCATTTTGGCAAAGCGTTTGATAAGGTTCCCCATGGTAGGCTCATTCAGAAAGTAAGGAGACGTGGGATTCAGGGAAAGTTGGCTGTCTGGATACACAATTGGCTGGCCCATAGAAGTCAGACGGTGGTAGTAGATGGAAAATATTCAGCATGGAGCTCGGTGACCAGTGGTGTTCCACAAGGATCTGTTCTGGGACCTCTGCTCTTTGTGATTTTTATAAATGACTTGGATGAGGAAGTGGAGGGCTGGGTTAGCAAGTTTGCCGATGACACGAAGGTTGCTGGAGTTGTTGATAGTGTGGAAGGCTGTTCTAGGTTGCAACGGGACATTGACAGGATGCGGAGCTGGGCTGAGAAGTGGCAGATGGAGTTCAACCTGGAAAAGTGTGAAGTGATTCATTTTGGAAGGTCGAATTTAAATGCAGAATACAGGTTTAAAGACAGGATTCTCCGTAGTGTGGAGGAACAGAGGGATCTTGGGGTCCATGTCCATAGATCGCTCAAAGTTGCCACCCAAGTTGATAGGGTTGTTAAGAATGTGTATGGTGTGTTGGTTTTCATTAACAGGGGGATTGAGTTTAAGAGCTGCGAGGTTATGCTGCAGCTCTATAAGGCCCTGGTTCAACCACACTTGGAATATTGTGTTCAGTTCTGGTCGCCTCATTATAGGAAGGATGTGGAAGCTTTAGAGATGGTGCAGAGGAGATTTACCAGGATGCTGCCTGGACCGGAGGGCAAGTCTTATGAAGAAAGATTGAGGGAGCGAGGACTTTTCTCATTGGAGCGAAGAAGGATGAGAGGTGACTTGATGGAGGGGTACAAGATGATGAAAGGCGTAGATAGAGTGGATAGCCAGAGACATATTCCCAGGGTGTAGAGGGCTATCACCAGGTGGAATAATTTTAAGGTGATTGCAGGAAGGTTTCGGGGAGATGTCAGAGCTAGGGGTTCTTTACACAGAGAGTGGTGGGTGCGTGGAATGCGCTGCCAGCGGTGGTAATAGAAGCAGATACATTAGGGCCATTTAAGCGACTCTTGGATAGGTACATGGATGATAGTAGAATGAAGGGTAGGTAGTTAGTTTGATCTTCAAGTAGGTTAAAGGTTCGGCACCACATCGTGGGCCGAAGGGCCTGTACTGTGTTGGACTATTCTATGTTCCATGTTCTATGTAAATGAGAAATGGACCTTTCGAGATAAATAGAGGCACTGCTGCAGAAATTGGAATAGAATCCATTGATGTCGATATTCTGACGATGATTATAATGATAAGAATGGAAGCAGATGATTGCACTTCCAGACACGGGGACGATGGTGGAGAGATCTGGAGCATTGGCTGATCAACTCAGTCCATTCCTGCAGACAGGTCACGAACTCGAGGAGGAAAAGTAAATTTTTATTTCAGTCACACAGGATGCCATTTTTGATTTTGAGAAGAGCTGATATGGTACTGTGGCAGTGACGGATGTCTGATTGGAGGACTTCAATCATGAAATTCTGGAAAAGATAGCCACAAATTAAGGTGGCAACACGGAAAGGCAAGAGCTTGGGATGGAAACCGAGTTTGGAAATCGACTAAAGAAAAGGTTACAAAATAAAAACTAAATGTCCTGGAAATATGCAGCAGGTCTGGCTGCATTTGTGGAGAGAGCAACAGAGTTAAACTTTTAGGTCAGTGAGCGTTGATCAGAAATGGCAAAGGGTAAAAATGTGATATGTTTTAAGTAAATAAAGCGGGGGTGGGGCAACAGAAAACAAAATGGAAGGTGTTGATAGGCCAGAGGGTCACAGAGAATAACTGACAATGAGGTCATGGGGCAAAGTCAAAGAGACTGTGTTAATGGCGTGGTGAAAGACAACGCGTCAGTCCAGACAGTATGTGAAATGACTGAGTGATAAAAGCTCTAGCCGAAAGCAACAAACATGAATAAAAGCAGTGGGCAGGAATATGGTGAAAAAATTGAATGATGAAACAAAGTAAAATAATTAAAGTAAACATCAAAGATAAAGTTAAAAATAAAAAAAATTGGGGGCCTGTCATGCTCTGAAATTATTGAACTCAGTCTTCAGCTCGCAAGGCTGCAGAGTGCCTAACTGGTGAATGGGATGCTGATGCTCGATCTTGTGTTGATGTTCACTGGAAGACTGCAGCAATCCGAGGACAGAGATGTGGGCTTAACAGCAGGGGTGTATGTTGAAATGGCAAGTGACAGATGGATCAGGATCATGTTTTAAGACTGAGCGGAGGTGTTCAGAAAAGCGCTTACCTAATTTACGTTTGGTCTCCCAAATGTAGAGGAGACCACAATGTGAGCAGCGAATGCAGTATGCTAATTTGAAAGATGTACAAGTAATGGCTGCTTCATCTGAAATGAGTGTTTCGGGCCTTGGATAGTGAAGCGAGAGGAGTAAAAAGGCAGATATTACACATCCTGCGATTGCATGGGAAGGTGCCGTGGGAAGGGGACGAGGTGGCGAGGGTAATGCAGGAGTGGACCAGGGTGTTGCAGAGGGAACAATCCCCTCAGAGGGCTGAAAGGGAGAGGAAATGTATTTGGTGGCGCATTACGCTGGATATGGTGGAAATGGCGGAGGATAACCATATCCATGTGCAGGCTGGTGGGTGGAAAATGTGGAAAAGAGGATCCCTGTCGCAGTTCTGGGAGGGAGAGGAAGGGCTGAGGGTACAGTTACAGGAAATAGGCCGGACACGGTTGAGGGCCCTGTCACCCACAGTGGGGAGGAATCCTTGGTTGAGGAAACAATAAACCATATTAGAGGCGCTGTCGTGCACAGTGAATCGTCACAAGGTTGAACACAGCTTCCAGGGAAACCTATGCATTGAATAGTCACAAGTTTAAACACATGGCCTGGGCGGAAGATGCACGGTTAATTATCACACGATTAAACACAGGGACCAGGGTCTCCTGCACAGTGATTGGACACATGTTTAAGCACAGGGCCCGGGGGGAACCTGCACAGTGAATAGTCACAAGTTTAAACACAGGGCTCGGGGGATCCTGCACAGTGAAGAGTCACAATTTAAACACATGGCCTGGACGGAAGATGCACGGTGAATTATAACAAGATTAAACACAGGGACCAGGGGCTCCTGCACAGTGAATGGTCACAAGTTTAGACCCAAGGCCCGGGGGTCCCGCACAGTGAATAGTCACAAGTTTAAAAACAGGGCCTGGGAGTCCTGCACAGTGAATGGTCACAAGTTTAAGCACAGGGTTGACGGGGGGTGGGGGCTGGGTGTGGGGTGGGGGTGGCGGGATCCTGCACAGTCAATAGTCACCAGATTAAAAACATGGCCTGACTTGCACAGTCAATAGTCAGAAGATTAAACACAGGGTCTGGGGGATCCTGCACAGTGAATAGTCCCAAGTTTAAACACAGGGCCCAGGGGATCCTGCACAGTGAATAGTCACAGGTTTAAACACAGGGCACAGGGGATCCTGCACAGTGAATAGTCACCGGTTTAAACACAGGGCCCAGGGGATCCTGCATAGTGAATAGTCACAAGTTTAAACACAGGGCCCGGGGAATCCTGCACAGTTAATGGGTACAAGTTTAAACACATGGCCTGGGGGAAACTTGCACAGTGAATTGTCGCAAGATTAAATACACGGTCCGGGAGATCCTGCACAGTGATTCGTGTCAAGTTTAAACACATTGCTCGGGTGGATCCTGCACAGTGATAGGTGTCAATGTTAAACACAGGGCCCCGGGGGTATCCTGCTAAGTGATTCGGAATAAATGGAAACACAGAGCCCGGGGAGAAACCGCAGAGTGAATAGTCACATGATCAAACACAGGGCCTGCAGGGAGGCCGCACAGTAAGTAGTCACAAGATTAAACACAGGGCACGGGGGAAGCCGCACAGTGAATAGTCACAAGATTAAACACAGGGCCCGGGAGGAAGCCGCACAGTGAATAGTCACAAGATTAAACACAGGGCCCGGGGGGAAGCCGCACAGTGATTTAACACAGGGCCCGGGGGAAAGCAACAAAGTGAATAGTCACAAGATGAAACACAGGGCCCGGGGGGAAGCCGCAAGGTGAATAGTCACAAGATTAAACAGTGGGCCCGGGGGGAAGCCGCAAAGGTGAATAGTCACAAGATTAAACACAGGGATCAGTGAGAAACCGCAAGGTGAATGGTCACAAGATTAAACACAGAGTTCGGGGGAAAGCCACAATGTGAATAGTCACAAGATTAAGCAAAGAGCCCAGGGTGTACCGGCACTGTTCTCTTACCATTCCATCTCGTAAATATAATGGTCACGAGTTGGACTCTAAGCCTCCTGGGAATTGCTGGAGCGTTCCAGTTATACCAACTGTGGAAGTGAACAGTTTGCGCACACAATGGTGTTAAATCTCCTTCTGTACCTTTCAAGGCATATGATGCCAAGAGGGCCAAAACTACTGGAGTGCACTACTGGTGTTGCTTCCTTAGCTCAGAAGGCGAGTACAGAACGCCACAGCACTGAGGGAGGTGAGCTGTCCATGCCTCCGGGTGGGTGCTAGCTACCTCCCAAAGAAGCAGGTTGCTGACTTTTAAGAGCAAAGTATGTTGTATTAGCATTCAACACCCAACCACCACTTCTAATACACCGAACGTCTCTCTACCCCCAGCACAAGTACAGTGATCTAGGGGGAGACGTGTATGGAAGCCTTGGGGTAGCTGGGTACTGTTGGTATGCCTGTGATGTTGTAGACATGAACCCAAATGAGTTATCTCATATTGACCCCACATCCTACAGCTTGCAGATTACTCATCTTATACACAGGGTAAACACGCCATGTGATGCAAGCTTCGCAGTAGAGTAAGTAGTCATGTGTGGGCTTCAGATGCAAAATTAGCAGTCAATACCCACATAGTCGAATAGCCTGCAACCACTCAGTTCGAAGGCTCACATTTGAAGAATAGCTTCTTGGGCAAGGTCGTGGGGAACTACTAACACCTGTCAAATTGGAAATCAGTGGAATTACAGGCTTCTGCAGAAGATAAGTCCAGAACAACCATTGCACAGCTTGTATTTACAAAAGCATAGGAAGGAGGGGGAGAGTGTGCTGGAAGTGTGAACAGCAAGGGAGCAGGCTCTGTGTTTATTTTTTTTCCTCTTTCCTATGAAATGTCTTGCCATGTGATGAAAGAAAGCTTTCCTTAGATGGTGTGACATACCATAGAAAACGCAATGCTGCCTTCTGTAATAAGCATATTTAGGCCGTTCAACAGTACTGCGAACAGCAACGTTATGTAACGTGCTATGCATCATTCAAACGGTCCCGTATCCTGACTCACAGCAATGCCCGTTCACGCATCAGCTCTTGCTCTCGCTGATCTACATTGGTTCCCAGTCAAGCTACTTCTAAAATTGTCGTCCTCGTTTACAAAACACACCGTGGAAGTCGCTGCACTCCTACTCTCTGTCAACTCCTCCTGTCCTACAATACTCACTTCCTCTGCAAAACCCTTGAGCTGCCAGAACTGTACCCCAAGCTAATATCCTTTCTACTTGTGTCGCCTCCTTCAGGAATACAGTCTCTCAATCTCTGTAACATCCTCCAGTGCAACGCACCTCCCTATTATTGAAACGTCTCCCAGCCCTGCAACCCTCCCTCTCTCTGGACGTCCTCTCGCGCAATCACCCTCTCTATCTCTGTCACATCCTCCAGCACTATAACCCCATCTCTGTAGCTTATTTCAGATCCGCAACTCTCCCTATCAATGTAACTGATTCCAGAATAACAACCCTCCCCATCTCCAGAATTTCCACCAGCAGCAAAGCCTCCCGTATTTCTGCAAACTACACAAGCCTCTATAACCATCCCGATTTCTGGAACATCCACCAGCTCCTAAACCGTTCCTAAATCTGTACCCTCATCCAGCCACACAACCATCCTTAGCTCTGTGTGCTCCACTAGCCCCTCCGATATTCTATATCTCTGTGACCTCTTCCAGCCTTACCAACATCCCTATCTCTGTAACTTCCTCTGGCCCCTGGAATTATCTGAGATTTCTGCATTCCTCCAATGCTGGCTCTTCTGCACCAGCCTCCTCCTCCAACATTGGAGCCTATGCTTTCAGCTGACCAAGCCCTTAACTCTGGTATTCCCTTCCTAAACCACTTCACCTGTCTGATGTTCCTTTGACGCTCCTTAAATCCTCAGTCTTTGGCCACGCTGTTCTAATAGCGGCGAATGTGATTTTGAGTCAAGATTTGCATGGTAATCACTCCTTAAAAGTGCCTTGGGACTTGCTTTTTTTGCTGCAATTTAGGCTGTTGCTGTTGATTGCAAGACTGAAGCGTGTTTTCTGGATCAGACGTTAAACAGACGTTCTGTCTCCCTTCTCAAGTGGACATGAACGATCCCAGGGCCACGACGATAAGAAGTGCAAGGGAAAGTTTTTCCCGAGTCCTGGGCCCAATATTTATTCCGAAACTAACAAAAATGTTTTCGTATTTTCTGGTAATTATCCCATTGTTAGTTGTGGAATCTTGCTATGCAAACATTGGCTGTCACATGTCCTACATTACAACGATGACTAAACTTGGAAAACAGCAGTTAACTGACTGTGAAACATACAGTCTCCATACAATTTTAGTTTCTCCATCATAAAACAAATTTTGACATATTGGGAAGCTACAATATTAATTCACAAGGATGATCACAAACTCAAGAGTTATGCCCTTCCAGAAAGGTTGAATAGGTTGCAGCTCTTTTTTTTCTGTTGGTTGACCTGGTTGATGTCTTGAAGTTTCTGAAAGGTTCGCTTGTGCAGTCGTTGACTCTTGTGGCAGACACAAGGACGATATAAGATGTAATATATAATAATATAATACAAAAAATATAAGATTATTAAATCCTACAGGCAGTTCTTTACCCATAGAGGGGTGAGAATGTTGTCACTCCCTACTACAGTGTGGTTGGGGCGAATAATATAGATGCATTTAGCGATGGTTAACACACATGGGCGAAAGAAATCGAAGGATGTTCTGAGAGTGAGAAGAAGATGGGAGGGAGGAGACTTGTGAGGAGCATCAATATCCAGGGACCTGTTCGTTGAATGGCCTGTTCCTGCACTGTAAATGTTATGTACTTCTATGTGAAACACTTTGGGATGCCCTGAGATTGTGAAAGGCACTCTACTTGAAATATATGTTTCTTCCGATGCCTCGAAAAAGGGATAGAATTCGGTTCTTCCTTCAGCCACCTAGGTCCTAAGCTCTGGAATTCCCTCTCTGAATCTCTCTGTCCTCTCTTTCTCTCCTCCTCTAATATCCACCTTAACACCTATGTCTCTGACCAAGCTTCTGATCACCAGTCCCAATACCTCCCTGCTTGGCTCGATATGACTTTGAATAATCCCTTATCTGATGCACGGTGGGACGTTTTACTACCATACAGATTCCATGTAACTGCAAGATAAATGGCAAAATAAGAAATAGGATCAGGAGGAGGTAATTGGTTCCTTGAGGCTGCTCTGTTACTCAGTACGATATGGCTGATTTTGTACCTCAACGCCACATTCCTGCAGTATCACAGTACCCTCGATTACTTTAGTAATCAAATCGTCCTCAGTTTTGACTATACTCAAAGAATGAACAGCTAGAGCTCTAAGTGGTAGAGAATTACAAAGATTCACCATCCTCTGCGAAGACATTTCTCCTCGTTTAATCATGAACCCTGCTTCTGAACTCTCCAGCCATACAAAACTGCCTCCCAACATATGGCCTCACAAATCCTCCAAGAACTGTATACATTACAATCAGATCACCTCTCATGTTTATAATCTACAGGGAATAATGCCCATTCTATTCAATATCTCCTCATGCCACACTGATCTCATCCTAATTGTTTGGCTTAGAGAAGACAGCAGTTACTATATCAGTAAGATTTCTGACGAGAAAAATATGATATAAGAACCCCTAGACCAATTTAAAGAATTACAAGGCAACTTTTCAAGTTTGAATACTTTTATTATAATAACAAAGCTAAAATGAATCTCCATTAACTAAATGGTAATTTGTAAGCAGCTGATACCCTGATAAGTAGCTGATAAGTAGTCCTCGCTTTCTCCTTCCCTCCTATGTTCAATAGTGGGGTCACATCTGTTTATTTCCAGTCTGCAGGAAGCTTTCCAGAATCTCAAGAGTTTTGAAAGATAACCATCAATGCATCTATGATATCTATAGCCAACTCCATCAGCACTGTTTGATGTATCTCATCTGGTCCAAGGAATTTATCAATATTCAACCAGTTAAGTTTTCAAGTGCTAGCTCTTTATTAACACAAATTTCTTTCAGTTCCTAATTTTCGTAAGTCCATTGATTCCCTAGTATTTCTGGGAGATTTTCTAGATCTTCTTCTGTAAAGACAGAAGCACAGTACTTCTTTCAGTTACTCCAACATTTCTTGATCTTCATTATAAGTTCTCCTGTCTCCGCCTGAAATGGTCCATGTTTCCCCTTGCTACTTTTTACCCTTTCACATATATAAAGAAGCATTTACAGTCCGCCTTTATATTTCTCGCTAGCTTGTATTCTTATTCTCCTTCCCTTCCTGTTTCCGGTTCTTGATCATCCTCTGCTGGATTCTAAATTGCTCACAATCTTCCGGCCTGCAAATTTTTCTGCCGTACCTTATAACCGCTTCCTTTGACAGAATGCAAACGTTAACGTCTTTGTTAGCCACTGTTAATTCACCTTTCCTGTTTGGTTTTAGTGTCTTCGGGTGAATGTATATTTATTATAGTCCATATAATACTTCTTCAAATACTACCCATTGTCTGTTTACCATCAAATCTTTCAGTGACTTTTCCCAATCCACACCAGCCAACCAGCCCCTCATAATTTCATAGATTCATTTGTTCAGATAAAACCCCTAATTCCTGAATGAACGATATCACTTTCAAACTCAATGCAATATCCTATCATATTCTGGTCACGAATTCACAAAGACTCCTCAACAGCGAGGTTACTAATTAGCCCTTTCTCACTACATCGTGCTAAATCCTAAATAGCCAGATCCCTAGTTGGTGATTCGACATTTTGCTGCAAAAATCCATCTCATATACAATCCAGGAATAGATCCTCCATGGCGCTGGCGCTAATTAGGTTTACCTTGTCTATACGTAAATTGAAGACGCCATTATTGCTGTTTAACCCATGTTGCATGCACATCTAATATCCTGAGTTGTACCATACCCAACATTACCACTACTGTTTAGTTGCCTAAAAACGGCCCCTTGTTGTTTTTGCACTGAACCCAAATTGATTCGAAATCCTGATCGTTTGATTTTCAATCGTCTCTCACTGATGTACTCATCTCACTCCTTGTTAAGTGCGCTACCCGGCCTCCTTTACTTCTTTGACTATCCTTCTGAAATTAGGAATATTCTTGAATATTCAGTTCCCAGTCTTTCTAATGACTATTAAATCATACTCCTTTGGCTCTTTTTGTGCCTTCAAATCATTTGTTTTGTGGCGAATGCTGCGTATATTCAGATAAAGTGACCTTACCTTGGTCTTTTTAACAATATTCCGCATTATGAGCCTATTTGATGCCTTCTTCCACTTTATGTGGCCTAAAATTCCGCTCACCACTTTTCTACTTCCTGTTAACATGTTTGCTTCCCTCCGACCTTCCCTTCCTGCCACACTCAGATGTTCCATTCCCTCAGCTTGCCCTCCTGACTTTTCCATTCTCTGTAAATTATCACATCTACCCTCACATGATTGCTTGCCCCAAGATTTAGTTTAAAGTCTTCTCTACGACCCTAGTTATATGACTCACCAGAACACTGGTCGTAGCAAGGTTCAGGTTAAGGCCATCCCAACGCTACAGCTCCCACTTTCCCCCATACTCATGCATCGAAACCCATTTCTCTCACATCATTCTTTGTGCCTCTCACTGAAGACTCTAATCTTATTTAACCTCTGCAAGTTTGCTCGTGCCTCAGGTAATAATATAGGCATTATTACTTTTGAGATTCTGCATTTTCAACTTGGCCCTTAGCTGCACGTAATCTCAATGCAGAATCTCCTTTCCAGTCCTTTCAATGTCGCTGGTACCCACCTGGACCAACTGAATCCTCCCCCTCCCAATGCAAGTCCTTCTCCAGCACTGAGCAGATATCTCACACCTTGGTACTGAGCAGGCAACACTGCCTCTGGACTCCCGCTGCATGCTCATACATACTGTGGCACTCGCTCTCATCCATACAAGCTGAAACAACCTCAGACCTGTTGGACAGTTGCAAGGGCTCAGGCTCCTCTGTTTCTTCCCTCTTGATCCCTTACCTGTCTTACTGACAGTCATACCCTTCTGTTTCTGACAACTAACCAAATCAGAAGACGCTATCCTAAGAGGTCTGACTGCCTTCTGTCTCTCAGGGCAAGTATATAACGGGTTAGATACAGAGTAGAGCTCTCCCTGCACCATACCATCAGACTCTTTTTGTCTTCTTCTCTCTCGCAATCATTTTATTTGTATTATTTGCTGCCAGAGGTACATTGCATGAAATTCCACCCTAGACTGGCTTTGCCAACTGCCTCCTCCCCAGCATTTTACCTCGACCATTATTTTTCCGACGTTTCCATGCTCGTGCTACTGCATATTGATTGCACAGGGTTTGCAATTTGATTATTCTTGGCTATCAATAAAACAGGCTTGATCTTTAACGCCACCTCCCATTACCATCGCTATCAGTATCAAGAAACAAAACTAGAATGAAAATTATTAATTTTTTAAAGACCTCGATGATTTTTGTTTCCCTCGGGGTGGAGGTGTGTCAGATCGTTTTCATTCAAGCAAATATTAGGTAATCTTCAATTCCTGGAGATTCAAAGCCATTCCAGGACATCTCTTAGGGGTTGGGGAGGAATATAGAAAGGGAGAGGGCTTATCCAGTTGTCATGGTCTTTGTGGGTACCAACGACATAGTGGACACGAAGAAAGATTTCCTTCCGTGGGCGTATGATCAGCTAGGGTTCAACTGAAAACGCACATCTACAAAGCTCTGGTTCGCCCCCAACTGGAGTCTTGCATGCAGTTCTGGTCACCACACTTTAGGAAGGATGTGAAATTCCTTGAGAGGGTGCAGAAGAGATTTACAGGAATGGTTCCAGGGATGGGGGTTCTCCTTGCATGATAAGGTTTGGGAAGCTGGTTTTGTTCTCCTGAGGGCAAAAGAGTTTGAGCGGAGATCAAATAGCGCTGTACAGGATTATGACAGGCTCAGATAAGTTAGACATGGAAAATTGGTTCCCATTGACTAATGATGAAAGTAGTAGGGGGAATAGAGATTGAAGGTTTTGCACAAGAGATGTAGGGGGATATGAGGATGAACCCTTTTTTTAGGCAGTGCATGGTAATGCCCTGGAACTCATTGATCACAGTGGATTGGAAACAGAGACAATCACATCTAAAGGAAATTGGATGGCCACTTGAAGGAACTACACTTGCAGGAACTACGGAGATTGAGCGGGGGAATAGGACCACCTCGATTGCTCCTTAGAATGCCGTCATGAACTCTATAGTCCGAATGTACTCCTGTGCTGAAGATGACTGAACGTAATGATTTCTGAATTACGTCTGAACCACGAGCAAATTGGCACAGGGTAAATAAGAGCTAAAGTTGTGGCTCAAGGATATTCATGGCCCTAGTTCCCAGAACTTCAGGAGTGAGTGAAGGGTCAATGTTTAGCTTAGAGTCAGCTTTCACCAGACCTGATTTAGCATTACATTCCATTCCAGCCAGTTTGGAAATTGGCATTTGGAACGAGAGTTAGGTTGAGATTAGGGTTAGGATTAGTGTTATGCTTGCAGTTAGGGTCACTGCTAGGTTTATGTTTAGGGTAAGATTTTTGGATACAGATAAATTTAGAGTAAGATTTATCGTTAGGGTTGCATTTAGGTTTAGAGTTAGGGTCAAGGTTACAGCTCGGGCTCGGTTTAGGAAAGGAATTGATATTGGTGTTTTTCTTAGGGTAAGGTTTATGGTTACAGTTAGGGTTAGGATGAGTCCTCGGGTGAGGCTTAGGTTATGGTTCGAGTTGCAGTTATAGTTATGATAAGGGCCTGAGTTTGGTTTAGGTTTGCATTTTTGGTTAGGGTTGCAGTTAGAGTTAGAGTTAGGGTTAAGGTTACAGCTCATATTGGCATTAGGCTTTGCTTCAAAGTTAGGCTTAGGGTTCAGGTTAAGTTTCGGTTTAGTGTAAAAGTTTGGACTTGAGATATATTATGCGTTAGGATTAAGAATACAGTTAGGGTTAGCATTTCAGTTGCAGCTATGTTTAGGTTTATATTTACCGTTAGCATTAGAATCAGTTTTCGGGTTAGCTGTACTGGTTGGGTGAATGTTTTGGATCCTGTTAAACCAAGGTGTGGTTTTAGAGTTACTGTTATGGTTACACTTAGTATGAGGACAAATTTATGGTTAGAGTAACAGTTAGCTTTAGGGTTAGAGCTGATGCAAGGATTGACACATGATTAGTATTGCTGTCGTTTGATTTAGTGTTAGGAAGGATATTGGGCGACATATAGGGTTAACAATTGTGCCACAGATAGGGTTAGGGTTAGGTTTACAGTTAGTTTTTGGTTATGGTTACAATCACACCTTATAGGCAAAGCCCCAGTCACTGCATCCCCGGGTATGCCCTGTTCCACCGGCAGGACAGCCCCAGCAGAGTTGGCGGCACAGTGATGTACAATCGGGAGGGAGCTGCCTTGATGAGTCCTCAACATCGACGCCAGACCCCATGAAGTCTCAAGGCATCAGGTCAAACATGGGCAAAAATACCTCCTGCGCATTACCACCTGCCGCCCTCCTGAACTGATGATTCAGTAATCCTCAATGTTGAACAGCGCTTAGAGGAATCATTGAGTAGCAAGGGCGCTGAATGTACTCTGGGTGGGGGATTTCAATCCCCCTTACCAAGAGTGGCTCGGTAGCACCAGTACTGACTGAGCTGGCGTAGTCCCAAAGGACATAGTTGATAGAAAATGTTTGCAGCATGTGGTAAGCGAACCAACAAGAGAGAATATATACTTGACTTCATCATCACCAATTTGCCTGCCGCAGATGCATGGCAGAAATGGCAGGAGTGACCACCGCTCAGTCCTTATGAAGACAAAGTCCCATATTCACATTGAGGATACCCTCCATCGTGTTATGTGGCACTACCACCATGTAAAATGGGATAGATATCGCACAGATCTGGCAATGCAAAGCTTGGCATCCAGGAGCTGCTGTGGGCCATCAGCAGCTGCAGGACTGTACTCAAGCACAATCTGTAACCTCATGTCCCGGCATTTCCCCACTCTACCATGACCATGAAGCCGGGAGACCAACCCTGGTTCAATGAAGAGTGCAGGAGTGCATGTCAGGAGTAGCACCAGGAATATCTCAAATTCAGGTGTCAACTTGCTGAAGCAGCAACACAGGACTACTTGCGTGCCAAACAGCGTAAGCAGCATTTGATAGATAGCGGAAGTGATCCCATAACCAACGGATAATATCTAAGGTCTGCATTCATGCCACATCCAGGTTTGAGTAGTGGTGGACAATTAAATAACTGACAGAAGGGGCAGGAGGCATCATCCATTTTGGCCTCCGCTTGAAGTCCCCAGCATCACAGAAACGAATCTTCAGCCAATTTGATTCACTCCACTTGATATCAAGAAATGACTGAAGAAAGGCTATGGGCCCTGACAGCATTCTGGCATAGTACTGAAGACCGGTGCTCCAGAACTTGCCAGGCACCTAGCCAAGCTGTTACAGTACTGCTACAGCATTAGCATTTAGCCGGCAATGTGGACACTTTCCCAGGTATGTCACGTACACAAAAAGCAGGACAAGTCAAACCTGGCCAGTTGCTGCCCTATCAGTCTACTCTCAATCATCAGTTAAGCGATGGAAGGTGTCATCGACAGTGCGATCAAGTGGCACTTGCTTAGCAATAACCTGCTCAATGACGCTTAGTTTGGGATCTGCCAGGGCCACTCAGCTCCTGACCTCATTACAGCCTTGGTACCAATATGGACAAAAGAGCTGAACTCAGAAAGTGAGGTGAGTGATTGACCTTGACATCAAGGCAGCATTTGAACGAGTATGGGATCAAGGAGCCCTGTCAAGGCTGGCGTAACTGGGAATAAGGGGGAAAACTCTCCGCTGGTTAGAGTCATACCTAGTTCAGAGGAGGATGGTTGTGGTTGTTGAAGTTTAATCATCTCAGCTCCAGGATATCACTGCAGGGGTCCTCAGGGTAGTGACCTGAGCCTAACCATCTACAGCTGCTTCATCAATGACCTTCCTTTAATCATAAGGTCAGAAGTGACGAAGTTCATTGATGATTGCACAAAGCTCAGCACCATTCGCGACTCCTCAGATACTGAAGCTGTCCATGTAGAAATGCAGCAAGACTCGGACAATCTCTAGGCTTGGGCTTATAAGTTGCAAGTAACATTGACGCCACACAAGTGACATGCAATGACCATCTCCAACAAGAAAGAATCTAACCATCTCCCTCGACATTCAATGGTATCACGATCGCTGTGTCCCCCACTATCAACGTCCGGGGGGTTACCATTGACCAGAAACTGAACTGGAGCAGCTATACTGTGGCTACAAGAGCGGGTCGAAGGCTACAAATCCTGCATCGAGTAACTCACCTCCTGACTCTGCAAAGCGTGTCAAGCAATTGCAAGGCACAATCCAGGAGTTTGATGGAATACGCTTCACTTGCTTGGATGGGTAGAGCTCCAACAACACGCAAGAAACTCGGCACCATCCAGGTCCAAGCAGGACACTTGATTGGCACCCCATCTACAATCATTCACTCCTCCCATGACCGAATCAAAGTGGCAGTAGTGTGTATCATCTACAAGATGCGCTGCAGCAATGCCCCAAGGCTCCTTAGACAACACCTTCCAAACCCGCAACCTTTACCATCTTGGACAAGGGCAGCAGATACTTGGAACACCACCACCTGCAACTTACCCTTCAAGACACACACCATCCTGACTTGGAACTATATCGCCGTTCCTTCACTATCGCTGGGTCAAAATCTTGGAACTCCGTTCCTAACAGCACTGTGGGTGTACCGACCACGCACGGACTGCCATGGTTCAAGAAGCCAGCCTCCCACCACTTTCGCAACCGAACTTAGTAATTGGCAATAAATGCTGGACTAGCCAGCGACGCCCACATTCCATGAATGAATAGGAAAAAAGTGCAACTGTTAGATGTAGTCTTAAAGTTAAGTTTAGAGATGGAGATTGTTAGACAGGGCAGTAACTGCTGTAAGAGAGGGACAACAGCAAATGGAGATGATGAGGGGAGATAGTAACTGTAGTGAGACAGGGACACCAGCAGATGGGGATGGTGAGAGCGGGCAGTAACTGCAGTGAAACGGGGAATTCGTGGTATGAGAAGAAGGGGTTACGATTCTTGGTGCACTGGCTTCAGTAATCAGGGAAGATGGAGATATTCCGTTGCGATGGGTTCACTGGAACCGAGGTGGAACCAGTGCCGGTGGCAAAAACTAGGGATGTGGACAGGGCTTTAAAATAACAGAAGGTGCATGCGCGTTTGGGTAAAGGCAAATATAGAAATTCAAATAGAGAGGTCAGGGTATCAGAGCAGGTTAGTGATGTGGGTAAATGCCAACAGAATGGGGTAACAAGGGACGGAGAGTTTAGCAAAATATGTATATTGGCAAATACCGACATTGCAGACAATGGAGGTAAATAAATAAATTAAAGTGCCTTTATGTGAATGCATGAAGCATCCCTAATAATATAGATGAACTACTGTCACGAATAGAGGTATATTATCTAGATCAAATTGACTTTAGTGACATATGGTTACAATGAGATCAAGTTGGGAAACGAATATTCCAGGGTGAACAATATTTCGGAGAGACAGACGGAAAACCCAAGGAGGAGGAGTAGCCCTGATAGGAAAGGATGACATAAGGACATTAATAAGAAGAGATCTGGTCTCAGAAGATCATGATGCAGAATCAGTTTGGGTGCAAATTAGGAACAGCAGGAGTCAGAAAAAAACACTGGCAGCAGTAGTTTACAAACAGTAGTTATATTCTTGTACAGAACATTAAATGGGAAATTATTGGAACGTGTAAAAAAGGTGATGTATGAATTGTGGGGGATCTTAATATGCATATAGGCAGGGACAGTGAAATTAGCAGCAATGGTGTAGAAGATGAGTTTGTACAATGTTTTCATGACAGTTTCTTGGAGAAATGCGTTGTAGAATAAATTGGGGAAGGATGTATATTAGATCTCGTATTGTGCAATGAACGGGTTAATACCTAATGTCATAGTAAAAGATCCACTGGGAAATAACGATCACAATACCATTTAATTTCATGTTCAGTTTGAAAGTGACACAATTCAATCAAAAACAAATTTAAACTGAAACAAAGCCAATATCGATGGGTGAGAGGAGAACTGGCCACAGGTAATTGGGTAAATGGACTGGAAGGTACGTATGGTGGTAAATGAACAGTGAGAAACATTTAAAGAAACAATTCGCAGGCTTCAACAAAAGTGCATTCCGTTAAAAGAACAAAAACTCGTCAAGAGTAGCTCATCCTTGACTTACTCAGGAAGTTAAAGGGAGTATGAGATTAAAATAAGAGGATTACCCTATTACAAAAATAGTAGCACGTCTGAGGATTAGGAGTGTTTTACAAATCAGCAACGGACCATCAAAAAGTTGATAAAACAAGAAAAAAAATGAACGTGAGAGCAAAGCAGCCAGTAATATAAAACATATTGTAAGAGCTTTTATAAGTACATAAAAAGGAAGAGAGCAGCTAAAGTGGACGTTGTTCCCTTAGAGGCTGAGAAAGGAGCAATCATCATGGAGAATGAGGAAAGGGCAGAGCCTTTGAACAAATATTTTGTATCTGCCTTCACAGTAGAGGACACAGGTTCCATACCAGAAATAGGCAGTAACCTAACGGCTAATAAGAGTGAGGAAATTAAGAAAGTTGATATCATCCGAGAAACATGGAGAAATTGGAGAAACTTGAGGTACTAAAATGTGACATGTCTCCGAGACCAGATGGCCTACACCCTAGTGTTCAAAAAGAGATAGCTGCAGAGATAAGGTATGCGCAGGCTATGATTTTCCAGAATTACTTAGATTCTGGAATGGTCCCATCATATTGGAAGTTGGCACATATTACACCGCTTTTCATGAATGAAGGTGAAGAGAAGACAGGGAAAAACAGTCGTTGGGAAGATGCTAGAAACTATTGTTAAATAAACCTTATCATTGCACTTGGGAAAGCACAGCATGATTAGAAAAATGTCAGCATGGTAAAACTGAGGGGAAATCCTGTTTCGAAAAAAATCTGAGTTTTCAGAGGATGTAACTAATAGGGTAGATAAAGGGAAACCTGTTGATGTAGTATACCCGGATTTCCAAAAGTCATTCAATAAGGTGCCACACAAAAGATCAATAGGCAAGATACGGGCGCATGGTGTTGTGGGTAATATATTAGCGTAGATGGAGGACTAGTTAACAGACAGGAAGCAGAGAGTGGGAATAAATGGGGCATTTTCAAGTTGGCAGGCAGTGAATAGTGTTCTGCCGCAAGCATTAATGCTGTAGCCTCAGCTATTTGCACTCCATATTAATGAGTTGGATGAAGAGACAGAGAACAATGTATCCAAGTTAGTTGATGACATAAAGATCGGTACAAGGTAAGCTGAGGGAAGGAGATAGAGAGCTCGAAAGAGATACGGACAAGATCAATGAGTGGGCAACAAGATGGCAAATGAAACATAATGTAGGGAAGTGTGAAGTTGTTCACTTTGTCGTAAAATAGAAAAGCAGATGTTTTTATTTTTATTTTTAAAGTGTGAAACTGGTAAGTGTTGATGATCCGAGAGGCATGAGGGCACTTCTAGAGGAAACACACACAGTTAACATGCAGATGCAGTGCAGCAAGGTATGAAGAAGGCAAATGTCTTGTTGGCCTGAATTATAAGGGGATTGGAGTAAGTAATTTCGAAAACTTGCTAAAATTGTACAAGGAAGACTGCACCTCGAATACTGCGTGCCGTTTTGGTCTCCACATTTGACAAGGGATATAGTTGCACTGGAGGCGTTCAGTGAAGATTTACTAAAATGGTTCCTGGGACGAGGGGGTTGTCCTCTGTTGCGAGGCTGAGTACATTGGACCTATATTCTCTGGAGTTTAGAAGCATGACAGGTGATCTAATTGAGAGAGACAAGATGCTGAAAGGGCTTGATAGGGTAAATGCTGAGAGATTGATCCACTGGTCGTGGAATCTAGAATGCGAGGGCAGTATCAGGATAAGGGGCCAATCATTGAGGACAGAGATGTGGAGAAATTACCACCTACTGCACCTCCACTCTGTATCCCATCCACCTGCCAAATTACTTTAACCACCACCCAACAACACTAGCAAGCCTCCCAGCAAGGATGTTGGTCCCATTCCGGTTCAGGTGTAATATGTCCATCTTGGACAGGTCCCACCTTTGCCAGAAACAGACCCAGTGAACCAGGAAACTAAAGCCCTCCCTCTTGCAAAATCTCTTCAGCCACGCGTTAATCTGCTCTATCCTCCTATTCCTATGCTCACTTGCACGTGGCACTGGGAGTAATCCAGAGATTAGAACGTTTGAGGTCCTGCTTTTTAACTTGCTACCAAGCACCCTAAATACTTGTTGCGGGATCTCATTCCTCTTTCTACCTATGCCGTTGGTACCAATGTGTACAACAACCTCCGGCTGTTCACCCTCCCCCTTCAGAATGTCCTGCAGCCGTTCCTTGACGTCCTTGATGCTCGCATCAGGCAGGCACATACCATCCTGGAGTCGCGTTTGCGGCCACATTAACGTCTGTCTGTACCCCTTACGATAGAATCCCCTTTCACTATAGTTCTCCCACTCCTTTTCCTCCCCTCCTGTGCAGCTGAGCCACCCGTGGTGCTACAGACTTGGCTGTTGCTGCGTTCCCCTGAGAAGCTATCTCCCCCAACAGTATCCAAAGCTGAACATCTGTTAGATATGGAGATGGACCAAGGGGACTCCTACACTACCTGCCTAGTTCCTCTACTCTGTCTGGCAGTCACCCATTCTCTTTGTGCATGAGCAGTCTTTAACTGCAGTGTGACCACCTCCCTGTACGTGCTACCCACGATGATCTCAGCCTCACGGACAGTCCACAGCGTCCCCAGCCGCTGCTCCAGATCCGAAACGCGGATTTCGAGTAGCTTCAGCTGGAGAAACTTCCTGCACACGTGTTCGCCCTGGACATTGGAAGTGTTCCTGATTTCCCACATTGCACAGGAGGAGCAATATAGATTGCCGAGCTGCCCTTCCACGACTTACCCTTAATTTATACCCTTAAATTACCCAACAATTAGATTATTTACACTAGGGACATTGATTCCCCCCAAAAACTACCTGTTATATTAAAAGAAAACTGTAGACCTTACCCTTTACCTCTCGTTACCAACCCAGCTATTTGCATTAATTCTCTAACAACTGTTACTCACCAACTGATGAGCGTTGAAGAAACTTTATTATCCTATACAACACTTGAAATGCTTCTTTTTTTTCAAGAATCAACATTCCATTTGATTCCAGGCCTTACCATGTTTTGTTTGTCTATTCATTTGATTCCTCCAATAATCATTTCTTTGTCTTTGTCTCAGCTGTTGTTGCACTTCTAAATCCCAGCAGTCATCCTGAAATAATTTCTCCCCCATTTTCTTGATATCATTTAGGTTAAAACAGAAACTGGATTCTCTTATAACTCAAATCATTTATTGCAAGTTGCTACACAATAGTTGCCTATTTAAAGATAAATGTAGCTCAACTGATTTTACTGCATCTTCGCACATTTATATTGTAGATAAATGTTTAATTGTGAATCCAAGGAAAAGTTGCAAACTATTTACTAATCATATTATCATTCACAAAGTATGACATTGACTCATCCCTTTCTTAATGAGTCCACTTATTATTTATTATGAGGATTAAATAACGTTAGTCATTTTAAAACACCATTCCAAGAATCTCCAATTCCCCACAGGACAAAATCTGCCTCCTCCTGAATATCATTATTGTTGTTGACCACTCTTTCTATTGTCAAGCTCATGAGTGGTGCGATCGGCACAAATTTTACATTTTCTTACCTTCTAAAATATCATAACCCCAAATGACTACTGATGATGAAGAATGTTATTATCTGTTAAAACTTCATTGACACTCCTCAGATTGAAGACTGACACCCGATCTGCTGATCACCTCACTCGATGACAGTCACTATCCTTTCACAGGAGTGCTGTTAATTCCAAACTATTATCATGTATGTACATACGATGAAAACAACAGATTATGCACGCTGGCTTATTATTTACCTCAGATACCCCTTTCCTGTTGATAGGAAATGCATCGAATTATGCTGATTTGTTTTTCATCTGTTTCCCAAATTCAAATAATGGTGTTGTCAGTTGATAATATCTTTCATTTATTAATCTTCAAAAAAAAAAATTCCTTCAAAACTCAGCAACCCCCTGGACGGTATTCCCTTGAACCTTTTTTTGAAATTGACGTATGTTTATATCCCTTTAAACTCAGGTAGATTTCCTTTTGAGTGCTTGGAATAGCGACTATATTAATGTATTTATTATTGATTTAAAAGTCATGAACATTTATTTCCATGTTTCGTGGTTTCAGATTAATTTATCGGAGACAGTAATGTCTGCAGTTGTTATGGAAGCTGACTGCAAATAATTACAAAGGCTTTCTCGAGAAAGATAACAAATAGAAACAAATGTAGGAATAAATTAACGCCAATTCATGACTTTTTTTAAAAAAAGAAGGCGAAGCCTTCAGATCAAAATATTACCATGCTGTCATAAATGTAGCAAAAGTCTGAAGCTGCTGAAGTTGATTGATCTCTGTGATCATACGGTCCACATATTTAGAGAAATAAAGAACACAAGGTCAATTCGGCTTGGAGCCAGATGACTTCATTTCGAACTTTGGATCAGAAATTGGCTAGCTGAAAGAAGACAGAGGGTGGTGGTTGATTGCAAATGTTCATCCTGGAGTTTAGTTACTAGTGGTGTACCGCAAGGATCTGTTTTGGGGCCACTGCTGTTTGTCATTTTTATAAATGACCAGGAAGAGGGTGTAGAAGGGTGGGATAGTAAATTTGCAGATGACACTAAGGTCGGTGGAGTTGTAGATAGTGCCGAAGGATGTTATAGGGTACAGAGGGACATAGATAGGCTGCAGAGCTGGGCTGAGAGATGGCAAATGGAGTTTAATGCGGAAAAGTGTGAGGTGATTCACTTTGGAAGGAGTAACAGGAATGCAGAGTACTGGGCCAATGGGAAGATTCTTGGTAGTGTAGATGAACAGAGAGATCTTGGTGTCCAGGTGCATAAATCCCTGAAGGTTGCTACCCAGGTTAATAGGGCTGTTAAGACGGCATATGGTGTGTTAGCTTTTATTAGTAGGGGGATCGAGTTTCGGAGCCACGAGGTCATGCTGCAGTTGTACAAAACTCTGGTGAGACCGCACCTGGAATATTGCGTGCAGTTCTGGTCACCGCATTATAGGAAGGATGTGGAAGCTATGGAAAGGGTGCAGAGGAGATTTACTAGGATGTTGCCTGGTATGGAGGGAAGGTCTTACGAGGAAAGGCTGAGGGACTTGAGGTTGTTTTCGTTGGAGAGAAGGAGGAGGAGAGGTGAATTAATAGAGACATATAAGATAATCAGAGGGTTAGATAGGGTGGACAGTGAGCGTCTTTTTCCTCGGATGGTGATGGCAAACACGAGGGGACATAGCTTCAGGTTGAGGGGTGATAGATATAGGACAGATGTGGGAGGTAGTTTCTTTACTTAGAGAGTAGTAAGGGCGTGGAACGCCCTGCCTGCAGCAGTAGTAGATTCGCCAACTTTAAGGGCATTTAAGTGGTCATTGGATAGACATATGGATGAAAATGGAATAGTGTAGGTCAGATGGTTTCACAGGTCGGCGCAACATCGAGGGCCGAAGGGCCTGTACTGCGCTGTAATGTTCTAATTCTAATTCTAATTCCGTCCAGAAATATGTGGTAATTCAGAAACAGTAATTAGAATTAGAATTAGAACATTACAGCGCAGTGCAGGCCCTTCGGCCCTCGATGTTGCGCCGACCTGTGAAACCATCTGACCTACACTATTCCATTTTCATCCATATGTCGATCCAATGACCACTTAAATGCCCTTAAGTAATTATCACAAAATCCGAGGTGGATACAAAATTGACTTTGTGGCAGGAAACGAAGGGTAATTGTTGACGGGTGTCTTGATGACTGGAGGGCTGTTTCCAGTGGTATTCCGTGGGGCTCAGCACTGGGGCCCTACTTTATATGGTATATCTTAACGATTTAGACATAAATGTCGGGGGCATGATCCAGAAGTTTGCAGACCAGACGAAGATTGGCTGTTTGGTGGATAGGCTGTAGGAAGATATTTATGGTATGGTCAGATGAGCATACAAGTGACAAATGGAATTCCAACCAGAGAAATGAGAGGTGATGCTTTTTGGGAGGTGAAACTCGACAAAGGAGTACACGATAAATGAGAAAATACTGAGAAGTGCAGAGAAAGTGAGGGATCTTGGAGTCAAAGTCTACAGATCCCAGAAGGTAGCAGGACAGATCAATAATGTGGTTCAGAAGGCATATGGAATCCTTTCCTCTATTAGTTGTGGTATAGAATATAAGAACAGGGAGGTTATGCTGGAACTGCATAACTCTTTGATTAGGCCACAACTTGAGTACTGTGTGCAGTTCTGGTCACGTCATTACAGAAAGGATGTAATTGCACTGGAGAGGGTACAGAGGATATTTACGAGGATGTTGCCAGAACTGGAAAAATTCAGGTAGGAGGAAAAATTGGATAGGCTGTGGTTATTCACCTTGGAACAGTAAAGGCTGAGTGGATATTTGAATGAAATGTACAAAATCAGTAGGAGCCTGAATAGAGTGTAGGTGAGCGATATATTCGTCTTAGCAGGGAGGTCAGTGACGAGGGGGCATTAGATTACTAGAAAAATAAAGGGGAGATGAGGAAAAACATTTTTCACCCAGAGGTTGGTACAGATCTGGAACTCACTGCATGAAAGGGTAGTTGAGGCAGAAACTCTCAACTCATTGAAAAGGCGTCTGGATATGTACCTCGGCTACCATAATCTGCAGGTCGAAGAACCAAATGCTGGAAAGTGGGATTGGAATAGGTGGATCATTTTTCGGCTGGCACAGACACGATGGGTCAATATGGCCTCTTTCTGTGCCTTAAACATTCTCTGTTTCTATGATTCGATGGTTCTTGCAAGCTTAAAATGCTAAGTTATTCCTCTTTTCTGCTGATATTCGTTCTATGTTTTTGACCAATCTTTTACCTCGTAATTCAAATGGCGTCTTACTCCCTGGTCTTGCGGATCTATGTCTGGTTGTTCCTCTTATGGATTCCCTTCCTTGAATGAATAAAGCTGGTCAGACTAATCAGAGCAAGATTCCACTCAAATTCACAACCAGTCATTTCGTTTTAGCCTTTTTCAACGTCTGGCCCCAAGTTGCACCATTGTATGATTTGGGGTTTTGAGGCTTAAAACACTTTTATTTAAAAATTCTCAGTTCTGAATTTTCAATTTATTACACTGGGGTCCTCAGTTGTGCCTGACCTAACAAGTTACAAATAATGGCTACTTATGAATCCAGTATAATTTATGAAACAAGATGTTATAAATACTTAACAAAAAAAGCACTGAAGACAACATGGAAGTTTCTTATCCTTCAAGGCCAGGATTTCTTGAATGTTGTCAGCACAGGCGGTCCCTTTGTTCTCCTGTCTCTGAATTGACATTACGTTGAACTGTGTTTCAGAATAATTACACCAAAGACACCATTGTAAACAGTGCGAGCAAAGACTCTGAGTTTCCAACTTTTGGGATTCCGATTCCTTATTATGAAATCCTTTGAATTACCTCTTCCATTAATTTAACGTGAGTTTCATCTGCTGTCACTGCACCTCTGTAAATAGAGTGGTGTATGCTAAAAGCATGTCCATCTCTTATTTCCTAGGCTCCGAGAGTTAACATTTCATTGTGTGAACAAATATTTCATCCATGTAGATACAAAGCAGTTGGACAAGCAACGTTTCATCTTCTCATCAACAATGTCAACTATCGTAAACAATTCACCTCAAAATTTCCAGGGTGGCAAAGCAATTAATAATAAATGTGTCTAGTGAAATATCAGGAAAAATTATGCGTTTAAATATAAATGTTTTCTTCTGCAGATATATTTAATTGATCAAGTCAGTTAGCATACTTATTACAACTACTTGGTTCCTGTTTAATGAAAGGTGTCATATCCAGTTCAAGCCTCTTTCACAGCAGTTTCTTTAGGGAGCGTAATCACTCTCCTTCTGACCCCTTTACGAAGGTCATCTCTTTCCCTTTGCTCACTGCCCGTTATCTTTTTTGATTTCTGCTAATTTACATCCGATCCTCTTGCTCTCGACCCCCTCTTCCCGTCACTGACGGCTCTATTGTTTGTCTTTACTCCAACAGGCCATTCTCTTCTGGACCTCCAGCGGTTACCTCTCGTCCATTAACCACTGGATGTTTAAGCTGGTCTCAGTTGTTTTGTTTATTAATTAATTTAATAATTGATGTAACTGCATATTTCACCGTGCTCTTTAACTGCTCTCTGAAATCGGACTGAGTGACCACATAAATAAATGTGTTTGTACAGCAACTTAAATTCCGCAGCAGAAATGCAAGCTTTCCAAAAATATAGTAAGATTCATCATCTAAGAAATCACCAATACGAAAAATATATAACATATACAGCAACCACAAAAATATGAAACTGCCAGATATGGTGAAGAGTAAAATCAAAGACTTCCTTCTTCTCTCCATTTCACAGTCATTGTGATTATCTTTCTTGCTCTGACCCCTCAGTCTCTGACGAACTCGACTGGTCACTAAAATGTGTCTGAACGTCAGAACGTTCAGCAACAGAATTAACATGAATGGCAGTAATGGTGTTAAAGCTTTTTCAAACATTGCAAATACAATCCATCGAGGGTCAGTAAAATAGCTTGGCTTATTCGAGCAGCGCCATTCTACATTGTCGATTACCCGTCTAGGTTTATATCTAAAGTAGGTGGGAATATTTTTTAGACAGAGCAGAATGCTGGTTGTTGATAGAACCACAGTGGCAGTTTTCCTGGTGCAATATTTTGATTTCAGCTTCTGGCAACAAATGGCGACAAAACGATCAAATGTGAAAGCGATGGTGAACCAGACGGAACAGTCGATGGCTGCACGGATCAGGAAATAACGAGTGCGACACACAGAGGTGAGGTCCAGGAAATTTAATGGGAAATAATAATCATTCATTTTCCGGAGTATGATATCAGTGATAATAACCAGTAGATCTGCCGTTGACATGGCCACCAGGTAGCGGGTGGTGCAACTGGAGAGTCCGCAATTTCCCTTGGACAGGATCACAATTGACACTAAATTAACTGTAAAGGAGAGAAGGGAAAAGTGGTTGTAAATTACTGAAAAATATTCTCCGCTTCTCAACCCAGGAAGGATTTCAGCACCACAACTGTGTGGATTGGGATCAGGTCCATGACCCCAACCTTCCTCCAACCTCAGCACTTCCAGATTTAACAAATCCTGGACGGGTAGGTCCGGCACCCCGCTCACCGAACGCTGGCCAGCAAGTTAAACATCGCAATGAGGAGCTAAAAAAGGGTAGATTGGAGACCTGCACCCGGTCTCCAACCACTGCCACTGTAGGAACCCATCCCGGACTCGAATCACTCCCTGGGGTCGAAGAAATCCCTCCCTGACTCGAAACAGTCCCTCGGATTGGAGGCACACATACGTCTTGGACCACTCCCTCTGATGTATAAATGAGTTATTTTGAAAAGGGAATTTACTGAGTCAATGCAAATGTGATCACAGCATGGGCTTTCATCTCTACAGGAACATCGTTAAAAGAAAAGTTTTATAATAACCTATTATAAAAATGGTTATTGAACACAGAAATAATGTGTACTCTTCTGGACTACACATGATGAACAATATCCAGGGTAACCAGCAGGTGCACGTATTCTTCACAAACATAATACCATAACTGAGAGATTATAGTTATTAGGATATGCTGTGGCTCTATTCTGTCGTGAAGAGAATGATGCGTGTTGAACTAATAGAGGCCTTCAAAAGTATACAGGGATTAGAGAGGGAAAACGCAGATCTGATATTTCCACCTTTGCTGGTGGCCAGTTTTGCATTTCCTCAAAATAAGACGGTCATCAATAAATTCACGATGGAATTCAAGAGAGACCTGTTTACTCTGAGTGCTGAGAAAGTGGAATTTAACCTCTTGGAGTAGTTGTAATGCAAGAAAAAATGAAAAAGCGAGGTTAGTACATGAGAGAGACAGGATTGGAAGGATATGCTGATAGCATTAGATGAGCTGTAATGTCTTCATACAGAGCAGGAAGACAGTTGTGATCTAGTTGTGCCGAATGCCCAGTTTCTGTGCTGTAGAATCGGTAACATGTTTATTAACAAGTCATAGCCATCAGTGTTTCTCGTAATATTGAAGAGGCTTATTTATTATTGCAGTCACTCATGACCAAAGGCTTCTCAGGGCCGTGCTCGGGAAAGAAATTAATCAGCACCTGATAGTGCTGTCAGCAACTCTACTTAGAGTAAGAGTAAGATGGGGACCCGCATTGAATATAATGACAGATACTCCAGGAGATACATGGTCCCTAGTGTTGCGTGGTCCACATCATTTAGTCAGCCACAATCAGTGCAATTCTGGAGTGACAGAGACTCCCAGTTATGCATGATCGCTGAGGTCAGGTGCTCCACTCCAGTTCGTGTGCACACACAGTTAAGTTCTACATTAACAAATAACTGCTGTCATCCTTCCCCTCTGAGATATTCCTGCTTTGAGCTCTGATTCTACAGAATACAACATTCCACACAATTCAATAACTTTACAATGCACAGTGCCTTGAGCTAGAAACAATTGAGACAACAGATTAAAACTGCACAGATAATTCAGGAAAATTATGCAATTAAATTATTGAATGTGTGTCTGTGTAACTGCAACCGTTCGATCTCATGTACTATTATTATTCCCATGGTAAGGGAAGAAACCAGCTCATACGCAGATTTACAAAACTTCATTGGTTATAGAACCTTACCAGGAACACCAATTATAGCAAGAATCACATAGAATATGTTCCGCACCCATTGCATTGGTCGGTGCATTTTCTGCTTGGAGTGATCGGTCTGTTCGTGCTGCAGGTAATATCTTTAAAGTACATTCTGAGCTGACACATTCCCAGTGCATTAACTTTATAGCCTCCCGGATCGCCAAGGGGATACTGAGGTTGCAACATTGTTCAAACAGTTTTTTTAAATCTTGAACAAACAGATGACGACAGTTGGGTTAATTCCCTCTTGATGGAATGTATTTTCCACGAAAATTGAATTTCACCCATCCCCACCCCCAAGACTGGACAAATCTGATCACAATTAGCAAATACACATAACTGGAAAATGTGTTAAACAGAAATAAAGGAAGTCCTACATAAATCTTGAGCCCTAGCTTTAGATCTCATGTTGTTTTAGTGATTGCCTTCACTCTGCATGACTGTTCAGAAATTAAGTTCCTAACGTCAGGGAAGCCTCGAAGGGATGTTCGTCTCTCCTTTGGATGCTCTCTTTATCTGTGCAATTCCGTTCAACAATTCATATATTCAAACAAAAAGGAACATAGAATGGTTGCAACACAGCACTTGGCCATTTAGTCTGTCTTGACCGTGTCTGCTCTCTGCACAGGCAGCTCAACTAATCACACTCCCACAGCTGCACATCACTGACCTGCATTGTTTTTCTCTTCAGTTGTTTATTCAATTCGCTTCTGATTGAATCTATCTTCACCATACTCTCAGGCAGTTCATTTCATATCCTAAACACGTGCTGTGTAGAAATACGTTTCCCTCATGTCGCCAAGAATTCTATTGCCAATCCGTTCAACCTGTGTCCTTTGGTTTTCGGCACTTCTGCCAATGAGAACGGTTTCTCTGTGTCTACTCCGTTGAAACCGCCATGGTTTGGAAAAACTCTATCAAGCTTTCTCTCAATTTCCTCTTTAAGGAGAACAACCCCGATTTTCTAATCTATCGGCATAAAATATCTGTGAGCCCTGGGATTTTCTCTTTGAACATTTTCTACACCCGCTGTGAAGACTACACATTGTTCCTCAAAGTTCGGTGCCCAGAACTGGACACAATGGTAGGAATGTCAATATCGTTCTGTCCCTCACACAGTCCAAGCTCCTCTATTTCCCTTTTCAATCTCTTTATCTGATACATCGATGATTGTTTTTGTGTCAAACCCTTCTTTCACATCGAGTTTGAAACTTTAATCATAATGGAATTTAAATCTGTACCTCTTTCGCCTGAAAACGGTCCACCTGTGACATTTCACTTCTCTTCCACGAATTCCCTCTCTCATTTTAAGTGGACGGATACTGCATAAATATTTGCTATACTCCGCCAACTTCCACAGTTATCTTGACCACACTTCCTCCAACTCCACTTTGCATAAATAATAGATTCCATTCTCTCAGTTTCCTCATCCTTCTGTTTATCCCAACGATGCCATCTTCCATACCAGAGCTTCTGTAGTCTCTTCATTTCACATTAACCGTGCATTCCTCACATTAATTTTGCAGAGGCCTCAGCTGTATCTGTTCCATCACCCGAGTGACTGTCCTCACCGCTTCCCTACCTTCTAGAACCATGATATTAATTCACTTATTCTCACTTTCCATACCAACTTCCTCCACCTTCAACACATCATCCTCCTCCATTTCCACCATGTCCAACTAAAATCGCGAACAAAATATCTGTATTCACTCTTCAATCACAACCAAGCTGTCGTATGCTTGCCCGCAGCTCCTTTGCATGCAAGTGCAAGAGATGCAACAGTTTCCCTTTCACCTATGAAGATACAGTCTTTAGGAATAAAAGTGGGAGTAGGCCATTCAGCCCATAGATCATGTTCTGCATTCAATACCATAATGGCTGACCTGACCATGGCTGTAATTCCAATTTCCCGTCAGAGAACAGTAAATCTTCACTCCCTCTCAAATGAAAAGTCAGTCTAAACCAGCCTTGAATATATTCAATGGCCCAGACTCCACTGACTTCTGGGAAAATGAATTCCAAATGCGATGGAACTTTCAAGAGAAGCAATTCCTCCTCATCACGATTTTAATTGAGAGACCGCTTATTCATAAATGGTGGAGAATGTGCTGAGTTCAGGGCCGGGCAGGGCACCAATGTACCACAACGGTACATTAGACTGAGTTAGCAAGGTGAAGAGTGTTCCTTCTTGCTCCTTGGATGTGGGTATTGCTGGCGAGGCTGGGATTTGTTATCCATCTTTTGTTTTCCTTGGAAACGAGGTGGGGAGCCGCTTTCTTGAAACGCTGGACTCCATCAGCTTTAGGTACACCCGCAGTGCTATTAAAAAGTAAGTTACAGGATTTTGACCCATAATGAAGAAAATGAAGACAATGAAGAAATGGCGATGTCGTTCCGACTCAGGATGTCTGTGGCATGGAGGGAACCTTCAGGTGTTCATGTTTCCATGCATCTGCCTCCTTTATCCTTTTAGGTGTTCGAGGTCTCATGCTTGAAAGGAGCTGTCAAATACATTTTAGTAACTTCCTGCGGTGTGATATTGTATATGGTACACACAGCAGCCACTGTGTGCTGGTGGTGGAAGCAGTTAAGTGTTAGTATGGTGCATCAGATGTACATCAAGCAAACCCATTTGCTTGGATCTTGCTGAGGCGCTTGAGTGTTTTTGGTGGTGGCACAGATCCAGGAAAGTGGAGTGCATTCCATTATTCCTGACTTATGCCTTGTAGATTGCGATGTAAATGTCAGTGGAGGAGTTATTTGCTGCATAAATCCCAGCGTCCGATCTTCTCTTGGAGCAACAACATTTATTTGTCTGTCCCAGTTATGATCAATGGTAACGCCTATGATATTGATAATGTGGTAACTGGGGAGTGACCACGATGATGAAAATCAAGGGGTGGTGGTTATATTCTCTCTTGTTGGACATGGCCATTTCCTGGAAAATGTGTGATGCTATTTTTAGCTTCCTTTTATCAGCACAAGCCGGATGCAAACAATGCAAAAAATGTGATGTGCTTTTGCGTGAGTGAAGGAAGAAAGGTTCAATTTGTCCACCATTCAACCAGAGTAGACTTCATCTCATCCTGGCCTCAGTGTTCGACCGAATAATTGCAAGAGGCAAATTATAAGGTAGATGGAGGAAGTATAAACTGTCGTTGATTTATTTGTTGAAGCAAGCACGAGCTTCGTGATTGGCTTTGCTAATTTCGAATAGATACATTGTAATAATCAGGTGGGCGGCACAGTAGTGCAGTGGTTAGCACCGCAGCCTCACAGCTCCAGCGATCCGGGTTCAATCCTGGGTACTGCCTGTGTGGAGTTTGCAAGTTCTACCTGTGTCTGCGTGGATTTCCTCCGGGTGCTCTGGTTTCCTCCCCCATGCCAAAGACTTGCAGGTTGATCGGTAACTTGGCCATTAGCAATTGCCCCCAGTATAGGGAGGTGGTAGGGAAGTATAGGGACAGGTGGGGATGTGGCAGGGATATGAAATTCGAGTAGGATTAGTATAAATGGGTGGTTGATGGTCGGCACAGACTCGGTGGGCCGAAGGGCCTGTTTCAGTGCTGTATCTCTAAACTAAGCTAAAACTAAACTAAAAACGAGGACAATTCGCAGGGTTGTATCATATATGGACAGGCGGAGGGGTCATTGGATCTGATACAAGCTCTTTTATTCCCCGTTAATGCTTCGTTACATGTTGTCAAGGGGAGTACACATTATGGAGAGTTATGCTGCTATCCATCGAACCAGTGGGCTTGCAAACCTTACTTTGGGGTATTAGATGGACCGTCCCTTCCCACTACATGGCGGGACGTCGTAGTAACAGGGGGAAATGCGGTGGTGCAGGGTCGGGGTAATGGGAGGCCTTTCGTTACCTTCTTGTATATGGATCTGTAGCTTGAGGGTCCAGTTGGGAGGTGATGGAGGAAGATGTTAACAGCACAGCTCTGGCTCAGAGTTCTGAATGTGATTGACAACAGGTTGAAGGTGTTCCACGGAAAGTAAGTAATACAACTCCAGCCCTAGGAATTCATTGTATCTTCTGGGTTAGCTAAACACAGGAACAAGAAACCTTTAATCCCGAGGTCTATTCCAGTTGTCCATAAAGGCAAATCTGCCACAGATTTCACATTCATGTCAAGCAGGAATCAAGCACACGGACTCTCTGGTAAATCAGATTCAATCCTTTGTAAATACAAACATTTGCCTGTTTCAATAATTTCGTTTCCATTCTTGGGAAGATCTATTTCTCCCTGACATCCTAATTTTACATTTTGTTCCCAAATATTTACGTGATTGCATGTTCCATTTCTCACAATATCAGGATGGATCAGTTCTACACTTACTAACTTGACATTCAACAAACCCCCAAAAATCTACAAGGCAAATCTACCAACAAAAGCATGTCCACCTCCTTCTGCCTCTCCTTCACATAAATTGCAATTATTGCAGATTTTTACTTTGTGGTGAGGAAGTTCCGTGTTGGTTTGAATTACCCTGAGGGCGTGACTGACAGCCCCATAGAATATTTCGTTCACCTGCCCTGCACAGGCCTGAAACCAGGTAAATCCCACGCCCTGACAGAGATCAACGAAGGAGCATAAAACATCCCAATTACAAGATCAGATCCTGGGAAGGCGCAAAATGCAGGACCATTCTGTTAATTTGGTAAACATGCATCTGCCAAAGGACAAAGCAGGAGCCGGTCTTTCTTCCACATAGGTTTATTCACAGTGCTCCATGTGGACTCTGCTCTTTCCACAATTATTATCAGCTGCTCTTAATCACAGTTAGAACATACTCAATTGACAAATCATTTGCAACATTGGCTCATTCGCAGCATTTTGCTAGCAGTCCATCAATGTGTCCATTGTACATTATTATTTTTCTTGTGATTCCTGTTCGAATATACAAGCCACATGTGAGCGTTTCAGCTCCGTTTGAAGAACAGAACTGCTCTTCACATGTCCCGCATTGCATGAATGCACAAGCTCTGAATTGTTGATTCAACTCTCACCCCGACATCTAACGCTGCGGCACTCACTCACATAGCGACACACAGAAACACACTTAAGGAAAGTACAGTTGAAAAGAATAGTGAACTTTTACAGCTTAGAAGCAAAATAATACTTCATAATTCAAATGGCTCATTCTCGAAAAGACACGTTGCAGACCTTATGAAAAATACGTCTTCACTCCTGAAGTGTAGCTTCGCTAATTTCAACAGCCAGATTCAGGTGCTGAAGTGGCTTTAAAGATTCTATTAAAGGGATAGAATTTCTGCAGGCCACAAACTTGGTTGCTTGTCGTCTCGTTACCACGTGGTCAGTTTACAGTACTTGTGGACTCGAAATGGAACAGGCTTGGAATCCTCACCATGTTCCAGTCTCCAATTATTAAGGCATATATTTTTCTGCCCTTTCTGCTGCCCTTTCTGCTGTTGCTGTCGTGTCTTTCTTCAGACAGCACTTAAAGAATAAAAATAAACCAATATGGCTACCTTACTATGTGCATTATCACATTTCCCTTTCCCAAACATGATGTTGGAATTAGGCATATTATTTATTATCTGGCTTATTGCTTGATTACGGTCTTTGTTTCAGAAAGACCCATTCAGTTCAGGATTGCCTTTTGGATTGTCTCAGGATACGTGGAGTCGCCACTTCTTAATCTGGGATGTATCATATCGTCCTTGCGAGACAGTATGGCTGTTTAAAAATTCACTGATCAGGTCAGATGACCTTTGGTGGCCATCATTTGCGGCTCGGATGGTCCACTTTAAAAGAAAGGTCAGTTAGAAAATGCGACACACTCAGTGAAATTCTATTTTAAATGATATGAATTTGACATGACTCCACTGGGCATGGCAATAATATTAAAGTAATTGTGTCAAATGATATTAGTGCTAAAATATATTGAAATAAAGAGACACAAATCCCATTGCACAGATCCTCCAATCTAAGCAGGCTCCTGCAGTTATAGGACAGCTCACCAGTATCACTCGACTTGTGATGGTTCCTCTCCTCCTTTACGTATGCACTTTGCAGCATGCATTCCACTGCAATGAGGAAAGAAGTGGGTGAACCCAGACCGTACAGTATGGGGTGGTGGTGACCTGCAGCGAAATGGTCGCCGACCACAACCATTACAATTTACATTAACAAAGTGCTACACACATCCAAATAGAAATCTCAGAAGACAGAATAGAGCAGCTTAAAACAGCGTGACATCAAGAGCAAGTGGAAAAATAGAGAGAGTGCGAGATTGTTGAGCACGTAGTGAGAGATATTGACTTCCAGGCGAGTTTTGAAGACAAGAAGAGAGTTGAAATGATGGTGTGCTGGAGTTTCCGATGCCCTGGGTACAGTTTATTGGGAAACACTTGGTTACGGCGCAGCAGAAACAGTGATGCATAACAAATACTGTTCGACAACAGATGACAAGGGAGGAGTGGAATAAGTTCACAAGGATTTATATCTTGGCAGATTGTTGTGATTGACAGGGTGTCATCTACAATAGGATTGATATGGTCGTACACTATTCTTCAAATTATTTCAGTGGAGCAATGAGGACAAGGGGAATTTGGTGGAAAGGTACGGGACAGGGATTGGGGTCTTATTCCTGGTCAGGATTTGAGTTGTGGCATTCAGGATACCTGTTGTTCATGCTGTGCTCCTGATTTGGTCGTGAATAGACAAAAAATGGAGTCGGAGACAGGGCTGGTGGGATTGACCAGGAGCAGAGCCTGGTCATGTGACCCTGACTTACTGGAAGTTGGGGCAACTTGTGCTGGCTGCTGTTTGATTGGCTCCTGGCTTTGTGATCAGATTTCCTCCCTGGTTAGCATTCATGAGCTTTAGTGAACGTGGGCAGCAGCTGGTTCTGACAGCGGACACAGTGAGTATGATTCCTCCAAATAAATAGAGGAAACAATACGAGTGTAGAATGTGAGAGGTCGGCCAGGAGTGTGTATGAACATTCAAATCTGGAGCTGGCAAAGACACTGATGAGTTTTCAGCAGCATTTGAGGTGAAACGGGGGACGAGGAATGGGTCATTGAGATGGCGCAGGCTTGTGGTTGTAAGCTCATACCGAGGTCAACCAAATGACCAAGGTTGCAAAAAATATGGTTGCAAAAAATACGGATGTCTGCATATTGAATATGCACACGTTTAAAAACAAGGCCTGGGGGAATCTGCACAGTGAAAAGTTATCAGTTTAAAGAGACGGTCTCGGGACCAACGCCCACAGTGAATAGACACATTTTTAAAACAGGGCCCGGAACAACCTGCAGAGTGAATTACCACAAGTTTAAACACTGGGCACCGTGGGGGAAATCTGCACTATGAATAGTCAATGAATAGTCAGAAGTTTAAAAACAGGGCCGAGGGGAATCTGAACACAATAGACACAAGCTGAAGCAGAGGGCTCAGGAGCAACTTCCACAATAAATAGACACATGTTTAAAACAGAGCCAGGGGGTACCTGCACCATGAATGGTCACAAGTTTAAACACAGGGTCCGGGGGGAATCTGCACTGTGAATGATTGCAAGTTTAAACACAGGGCCCGGGGGATCCTGCTCAGTGAAAAGTCACAAGTTTAAACACAGGGCCCAGGGAGAACCTGCAAGGTGAATAGTCGCATGATTGAACACAGTCCCAAGGGGATACGGCACAGGAAATATTCACAAGTTTAAACACAGGGCCCGGGAAGAACGTAAACGGTGAATTTCACAAGTTTAAGCACCGGGCCTGGGGAATCCTGCACAGTGAATAGTCACAAGTGTAAACACAGTTCCCAGGGGATACTGCACAGTAAATAGTCACAAGTTTAAACACAGGTCCCAGGGGATACTGCACAACAAATGGTCACAAGTTTAAACACAGGGCCCGGGGGAACGTGCATAGTGAATAGACACAATTTTAAACAGAGGGCCTGGGGGGATCCTGCTCAGTGATTTGTGTCAAGTTTAAACTTGAGCTGCACAGTGGTGCAGTGGTTAGTACCGCAGCCTCACAGCTCCAGGGACCCGGGTACGATTCTGGGTACTGCCTGTGTGGAGTTTGCAAGTTCTCCCTGTGTCTGCGTGGGTTTTCTCCGGGTACTCCGGTTTCCTCCCACAAGCCAAAAGACTTGCAGGTTGATAGGTTAATTGGCCATTATGAATTGTCACTAGTATAGGTAGGTGGTAGGGAAATACAGGGACAGGTGGGGATGTTTGGTAGGAATATGGGATTAGTGTAGCATTAGTATAAATGTGTAGCTGATGTTCGGCACAGACTCGGTGGGCTGAAGGGCCTGTTTCAGTGCTGGATCTCGAACACAGGGCCCGGGAGAACCGGAAGGATGAATAGTCACATGTTTGAACACAGGTCCCGAGGGGAATCTGCACAGTCAATAGTCACAAGTTTAAACACAGGGCCGGGGAGATCCTGCTCAGTGATTCGTGTAAAGTTTAAACACAGGGCCCGGTGATTTCCTGCAAAGTGAATAGTCACAAATTTAAACACAGGGCCGGGGGGATCTTGCACAGTCAGTCATGTCAATGTTAAACACAGGGCCTGGAGGAATCCTGCATAGTGAATAGTCACAAGATTAAACACAGGGCGAGCGGGAATGCTGCACAGTGAATACTCACAAGATTAAACACAGGGCGAGCGGGAATGCTGCACAGTGAATACTCACAAGATTAAACACAGGGCGAGGGGGAATGCTGCACAGTGAACACTCACAAGATTAAACACAGGGCGAGCGGGAATGCTGCACAGTGAATACTCACAAGATAAAACACAGGGCACGGGGGAACGTCTCACAGTAAATCTTCTTCTTCTTTGGCCTCCTTGCCTCGAGAGAAAATGGGTAAGCGCCTGGAGATGGTCAGTGTTGTGTGCAGCATCGCCTGGAGTGGCGATAAAGGCCAATTCTAGAGTGACAGACTCTCTACAGGTGCTACAGATAAAATTGGCTGCCGGGGCTGTTACACAGTTGGCTCTCTCCTTGCGCTTCTGTCTTTCTTCCTGCCAACTGCTAAGTCTGTTCGACTCGCCACGCTTTAGCCCCGCCTTTATGGCTGCCTGCCAGCTCTGGCGATCGCTGGCAACTGACTGCCACGACTTGTGATCAATGTCACAGGACTTCATGTCGCGTTTTCAGACGTCTTTAAAGCGGAGCCATGGACGGCCGGTAGGTCTGGTACCAGTGACGATCTCGCTGCAAAATCCTTGGGGATCCTGCCACCTTCCATGCGACTCACATGGCCAAGCCATCTCAAGCGCCGCTGGCTTAGTAGGGGGTATATGCTGGGGATGTTGGCCAACTCGAGGACTTCTGTGTTGGAGAGATGGTCCTGCCATCAAATGGCGAGGATTCTCCGGAGTTAGCGAAGATGGAATGAATTGACACGTCGCTCTTGGCTGACATACGTTGTCCAGGCCTCGCTGCCATAGAGCAAGGTACTGAGGACACAGGCTTGATACACTTGGACTTTTGTGTTCTGTGTCAGTGCGCCATTTTCCCACATTCTCTTGGCCAGTCTGGACATAGCAGAGGAAGCCTTTCCCATGCGCTTGTTTAATTCTGCATCGAGAGGCAGGTTACTGGTGATAGTTGAGCCAAGGTAGGTGAACTCTTGAACCACTTCCAGAGTGTGGTCGCCGACATTGATAGATGGGGCATTTCTGATGTCCTGTCCCATGATGTTCGTTTTCTTGAGGCTGATGGTTCGGCCAAATTCATTGCAGGCAGCCTCAAACCTGTCGACGAGTCTCTGCTGGCACTCTTCATTGTGAGATGTTAATGCAGCATCGTCAGCAAAGAGGAGTTCCCAGATGAGGAGTTTCTGTACTTTTGTCTTCGCTCTTAGACGGGCAACGTTGAATAACCTGCCACCTGATCATGTGCGGAGGAAAATTCCTTCTTCTGAGAACTTGAATGCATGTGGGAGAAGCAGGGAGAAGAAGATCCCAAACAGTGTAGATGCGGGAACACAGCCCTGTTTCACGGCACTCAGGATTGGAAAGGGGTCTGATGAGGTGCCGCTATGCTGAATTGTGCCTTTCATATTGTCAAGGAATGAAGTGATGCTGCTTTGGTGGGCATCCAATCTTTTCTAGTAGTCTGAAGAGACCACTTCTGCTGACGAGGTCAAAAGCTTTGGTGAGATCAATGAAAGCAATGTAGAGGGGCATCTGTTGTTCATGGCATTTCTCCTGTAGCTGGCGAAGGGAGAACAGCATGTCAATGGTGGATCTCTCTGCTCGAAAGCCACACTTTGCCTCAGGATAGACACGCTCAGCCAGCTTCTCGAGCATGTTTAAAGCGACACGAGTGAAGACATTCCCCACTATACTGAGCAGGGAGATTCCACGGTAGTTGTTGCATTCACCCTTGTTCTTATAGAGGTTGATGATATTGGCATCGCGCATGTCCTGTGGCACTGCTCCCTCATCCCAGCACAGGCAAAGCAGTTCGCAGAGCACTGCAAGTATAGCTGGCTTGGCACTCTTGATTATTTCAGGCTTAGTACCGTCCTTCCCAGGGGCTTTTCCACTGGCTAGAGAATCAATGGCATCACTGAGTTCTGTTTGTGTTGGCTGTACGTCCAGCTCATCCATGACTGGCAAAGTCAGGGCTGCATTGAGGACGGTCTCAGTGACAGCATTTTCCCTGGAGTACAGTTCTACATAGTGTTCCACCCACTGTTCCATTTGCATGCGTTGGTCAGTGATTGTGTCCCCTGATTTAGATTTGAGGGGGGCAATCTTCTTGACGGTTATCCCAAAAGCTCTCTTAATGCCATTTGATATTCCCTGTGTCAGAGGCCAGCTGAATATGACTGCATAGGTGTTGCCAGCAGTCATTTGCGCAGCGCCTGGCTGTTCTTTGTGCAGCGCTTCTGGCAGCGTTAATGCTATGGATGTTACCTCGCTGGGGGCTTTCTTGTAGTACATCAGTGCAATGTGCTTATCGGCTAAGACAGGTTCCAGCTCTTCAATGTGAGATTGAAACCAGTCTGCATTCCGCTTCACACAGTTGCCATAGGTGGTCATTGCTGAATCATAGATGGCGTCTCTGATGTGGGTCCAATGGTACCTGCATCCCCTGTGGGAGTGTTGTGGAGGGAATTTTCAAGAGAATTTAGAAACTTGTGTAACAGCTATGGATGTGAAATTCTGCTAGTGGTGATGCGTGGGTAGCCCTTCTGCTTGGAGTGATGCAGCTTCTTTGGTTTGAGTATATCCTTGTTGAACACCAGGGAGTGGTCGGTGTCGCAGTCCGCACTTTGGAAGCTGTGTGTGATTTGAACACTGTTTAAAGAGGCTCGCCTTCTGACGATGAGGTCCAGCTGGTGCCAACGACGTTGTCGTGGGTGCCTCCAAGAAACCTGGTGACAGGGTTCAGTGTGAATGAATGAGTTGGTGATGCAGAGGTTATGATCGGTACACAACTCAAGCAGTCTCTATCCATTCTCATTCATCCTTCCAATGCCATTTCGCCCAAGGCAGGAAGGCCACGAGTCATGGTGGGCCCTAACAATGGCATTAAAGTTCCCCAGAATGAATAGGTGTCCGGTGTTGGGGATGCTACTAATGATATTATGGAGTTCCGTACATGACTCTCCAGCAGATTGTGATTTTTGTGATTGGTAGGCTTACTGAAATACCCGTATCCACCAGCAGAGGGCGGCCATTATTAGAATTGAAAACAGATACTGCTGCATCCACTTAACAGGTCAGGTATCTGTGGAGAGAGACATAGAACTAGCTTTGCACGTTAATGCGATTTATTCAGAAATACATAATATAAGAGATAAACTACTTTTAGCAAATACAGAACCAGGGAAAAGGGGGTCTGGAGAGAATGAAATAGTTAAATTTTGTGTTAAGATGGAGGCATGTGTGATTAAATGAACCCCACCCTCATTAATCTCTCTTATCTTTGCCCCTGTGATCTACAGCACTTCAATCTCTCAACCCTGACATTGTCATTCAACCTACTGACAATGGAATCGCTGCTGTTATTTGCTGAAAAGGCCAATACCTTGGGAAGCCTAAACACTAACACTCTGACATATCATCCCACCTCCCTCTGGACCATGACCCCACCACCGAACATCATGTCATCCTTTCCCATATTATCATTGAACTTATCTCCTCTTGAGATCTTCACCTCACAGCCTGCAACCGCACTGTCTACCAACCTCACACAGCCCCCTCTAAATCTTTCCGAACATCAACTAACAAGGCTACCTCAATAGACTTAACATTTCAACCTGTTCCTTTCCGATGGATCTTAATTCTTCCTATCACAATACTACTTTCTCCGCTTTTCTTCTTCTGTTGCCATCCATGATTTTAGCCATTCTGGTTTCCTGTTCAGAACAGTCTCCTTTTCGCCATTGGCAACCAGTCCAACACTGTAAACAGGACAGTTAGACTCGTACAGCTCCACAGGGCAGCACAGTGGCGCAGTGGTTAGCACAGCTCCAGCGACCTGGGTTCAATTCTGGATGCTGCCTGTGTGGAGTTTGCAAGTTCTCCCTGTGTCTGCGTGGGTTTCCTCCGGGTGCTCCGGTTACCTCCCACAGCCATAATACTTGCAGGCTGATTGGTAAATTGGCCATTATAAATTGTCCCTAGTATCGGTAGGTGGTGGGGAAATATAGGGGCAGGTGAGGATGTGGTAGAAATATGGGATTAGTGTAGGATTAGTATAAATGGGTGGTTAATGGTCGGCACAGACTCGGTGGGCCGAAGGGCCTGTTTCAGTCCTGTATCTCTAAATCAAAAAAACACTCTATATTTACATCTCTCACCAAGATGTCCATTCCCTGTAAACTTCTCTCTCTCTCTCCTCATCATGTAATTCTGCTAAACCTCTGTCTCTCACCAGGACAATCAATCCTTTTAAAACTCAATACATTCAAGAAATTCGGGTCCCGACAACTCTATCCCGCATCAGGATGGCCAGTCCCTCAACACTTACATCCCTTACCAGGATGTTCAAACCATCTACAACTTAACCCATTCATAATATTCAGGTCTCTACTTTCCCATCGCACACCGGGATGTCCAGTCGCTTTACAGTTCATCTTTCGCCAGGATATGTCTTCCACCTACACCTGTATCTCTTACCAGGACGTGCAGCCTCTCTGCTTCGCTATCCCTCGCCTCGCCATCCATTCCTTTGACACCTTTATCTCCCACCAGCCCATGGCATCTTGTTTAGCTACACTGATGACTGTTTCAGTGTAGTTTCCTGACCTCGTTCTCAACTGAAAGGAATTAAATTTGCTTCTATCTGCCAGCCCCACCGTACCTTTACACGACCCATCTCCAATTCGATTCCTCGAATTCCTATCGCCATAACTGAGGACAGGTAGGTAGCTCACAACGTCAATTTATAGTCACCAACTCAGAGACCTCCCTTGATATGCTCCCCGACCTCCCACATCCTGCTTCGTGCCAGGTCAATAATTTGTTCTCCAGGCATCTACGTCTCTGTTAAATCAGTACCAACGATGCCACCTTCCACGTCATTGTTTCCGAATTGGCTTCTGTCTTTGTTCAACTGAAGAGTTCCCTTCTTTAGGCACATAACCTGCAATTCCACCCTCATCCCTCCTCGCCACCACCAGAGCCATGATCCGGTTCGCCTTGTCCTCACTTGCCACAGCAACACCTACACATTCAACAGTTTTCTGCAATTTCGGCCATCAAATGCAAAATTCCCTCCCCTCCCCTTTCAACAATCCAAAGGCACTAATCCCTCTGTGAAGCTCTAGTTTAATCCTCTGTCAATCCCAGAATCACTCCTGTTCCCACAAAAACATCTCATGCAACTGTCGAATGATGCCACATACTTTTCTCTCCTCCCTTTTCACAGAGAGTCTCCCAAACATTCCTTCTTGATGAAACAGGTATATAATTGTACTTCTTCCAACTGAGTACATGGTATTCGTTACTCACAGTACAGTCTGCTTTGCAGAGACCAAACTGAGGATAGGTAGGTAGATTGTTTGAGGCGTCAATGAACACGTCAACTTTCTATTGGCACTTTTCAGCCTGAAAACCGCTCCTGTGTTTTTGAATAGCGGGTATTGGTAATGGATGCGCAAGGTGAATTGCAGGAGGTGTGGGTTCATGCTCGGTGTGGGGATCCCTTATCGACACACAACAGGAGCAGTTACCCTGTGATCAACCTTCCTCGTTCCGACCACAGTGGGGGATGACAAGAGCACTTCTCCTCTTTGACAGATATTTCATATTTCCATCCTACTGCCCTGTGACAGCAGCCAGACCTGGAGACCACACTGAGGGATGGCTCTGTCGAGCAAGTCACTGCACTGTCATCGTGCAGGCCGAATTGGAGACCACACCGAGAGCTGACCATGTGGTCCCTGTCATTGCACGGTGATACAAAGAGTAACAAGAGATGTCTCAGAACAAGTGTTTAAACATCGGATGTATTGAAATGTTACCCACACTCCTTCCTCTCATCCCTGCACCCACGAACATCATTCTTCTCTTGGATTTAGCTCAGATCTCCACTGTACTTGGACAGAGAAAATCCTTCACATGCTGTGATGGCCCTAAAGATATTAACAAAACAATCTGCATAAATTGACATGGATAAACATTTGACTACTATTATGTTAACAAATTGCACTCAAATGAGTATTCATTCATGTGCCACCCAACAGTGTTTCCTTGAAGGCTTTGTATTTTTTTAATTCTAGAGCTGCCCCTTTGACTTTAGCGTGGTGGACGCTTGCTGCAGTTGTAAAAATGGCACTGCAGATACTTACAACCTGAATTTTCGGCAGTGCGACCGAGAGTGGCGACTGAATGCAGGTTGGTGCATCTCGACTAACTTGGTGGTGCCTGCATGGGCATCGAACGAGGGTCTGTCAAGGGCGTAGATGCACTTCCCTCTTGAAAGAGGACACCGTCTGCAGCTCCCATAGCACCAGTCTGCACCCATGGGGCTGTACATTGTTTCTCACTGATCAGCATGACAGAAAACTAAAGGACATCAGTGATCCGACCAAAGCTCCTCTCCATTCGAACCACTAAATCTGTCAATGCTGCCTCTCTACTTTTCGTGGCTGGAAGGGATTGTAGAAATCATTGCCCCAACAGCAGCAGGTTAGGCTTTAATCAAATCTGGCCTGTGTGGGTTGGTGCATGTTTGTTTGTGTGTGTGTGTGTGCGTTTGTATATCTGTCTGGCTCGGTGCCTGGGGTCTGATTGTTGTGTGTGTGTGTGTGTGTGTTTGTATATCTGTCTGGCTCAGTGCCTGGGGTCTCATTGTTGTGTGTGTTTGTGTGTTTGTGTGCGTGTTTGTGTGTTTGTGTGTTTGTGTGTGTGTCTGTGTGTCTGTATGTATGAACATAGACCATTACAGTGCAGTACATGCCCTCCGGCCCTCGATGTTGCGCCGACCTGTGAAACCATCTGACCTACACGATAGAACATAGAACATTACAGCGCAGTACAGGCCCTATGTGTTGGTATATCTGTCTGGCTCAGAACCTGGGTTCTGATTGGTGCGATTGTGTGTGTGTGTGTGTGTGTGTGTGTGCGCGCGCGTGTGTGTCTGTGTCTGTGTGTGTGTGTTGTTTGCATCTGTCTATCTCAGTTTACATATGTATATTTGTATATCTGTCTGGCTCATAGCTGGGGGTCTGTTCGGTGTGTTTGTCTCTCTGTGTGTCTATGTGTATGTGGTTGTATATCTGTCTGGCTCAGTGCCTGGAGTCTGATAAGAGTGTGTGTGTGTGCGTTTGTGTATATGTGTGTCTGTGTTTATGTGTATCTGTTTCCATATCTGTCTGGCTCAGTGCCTTTGGTCCGATTAGTGTGTGTATGGTGAGTATTTGTCTGTCTGTCTATGTTTGTGTGTGTGTGTGCGTGTGTCTGTGTGTGTGTATGCGTGCATGTGTCTGTTTGTATATCTGTCTGGCTTAGTGCCTGAGGTCTGATCGGTGTGCATCTGTGGGCGTGTGGTGTGTGTCTGTGCTTGTATATCGGTCTCGCTCAGTGCATGGGGTCTGATCAGTGTGTGTGTGTGTGTGTGTGTGTGTGTGTGTGTCTGTCTGGCTCAGTGCTTGTGGTCTGATCTGTGTTTGTGTGCGCGTGTGTGTTTGTGTGTGTGTGCCTGTCTGTCTCTCTTTGTGAGTGTGTGTTTGTACATCTGTCCGTTTCAGTGCCTGTGTTCTGATCGGTGTGTATGTGTTTGTGTCTGTCTCTGTTTGTGTCTCAGTGTTTGTATAACTGTCTGCCTCAGTGCCGGGGGTCTGATTGGTGTGTGTCTGTGGGTGTGTAGTGTATTTCTCTCTTTTTGTGCATTTATTTGCATATCGCTCCAGCTCAGTGCCTGGGGTCTGATCAGTGCTTGTGTCTATTTGTGTGTGTGTATGTATACCTGCCTGGCTCAGTGCTTGTGGTCTGATCGGTGTGTGCCTGTGCGTGTGTGTGTGTTGATGTATGTCTGTGTGCTGTGTGTTTGTGTCTCTCCATCTCTTTGTGAGTGTGTGTTTGCATATCGCTCTAGCTCAGTGCCTGGAGTCTGATCAGTGCATGTGTGTGTGTGTCTATATCCGTCTGGCTCAGTGCTTGTGGTGTGATCGGTGTGTGTATGTTTGTGTCTTTCTCTGTTTGTGTCTAAGTGTTTGTATAACTGTCTGCCTCAGTGCCGGGGGTCTGATTGGTGTGTGGCTGTGGGTGTGTGGTGTCTGCCTCAGTTTGTGTGCATTTATTTGTATATCGCTCCAGCTCAGTGCCTGGAGTCTGATCAGTGCTTGTGTGTGTTTGCTTGTGTGTGTTTGTGTGTGCGTGTGTGCGTGTGTACACCTGTCTGGCTCAGTGCTTGTAGTCTGATCGATGTGTGCATGTGCGTGTGTGTGTTAGTGTATGTGTGTGCATGCTGTGTGTTTGTGTCAGTCTGTCTCTCTTTGTGAGTGTGTGTTTGCATATCGCTCCAGCTCTTTGCCTGGAGTCTGATCAGTGAATGTGTGTGTGTGTATATCTGTCTGGCTCAGTGCTTGTGATGTGATCGGTGTGTGTATGTGTGTAGGAGCAGGAGTAGGCCATTCGGCCCTTCGAGCCTGCTCCGCCATTCAATATGAACTTGGCTGATCACCTAACTCAGTCGTCTGTTCCCGCTTTTGCCCCATATCCTTTGAACCCCTTAAAACCAAGAGCTGTATCTAATTCATTCTTGAAAACATACTGCTTTCTGTGGTAGCGAATTCTACAGGCTCACCACTCTCTGGGTGACGAAAGTTCTCCTCCTTTCAGTCCTGAAAGGTTAACCCCGTATACTTAGACGATGACCCCTGGTTCTGGACCCCCCCACCATCGGGAACATCATTCCTATATCTACCTTGTCAAGCGCTGTTAGAATTCTATTGGTTTCTATGAAATCCCCCCTCAATCTTCTGAACTCCAGCGAATATAATCTTCACCCACTCAATCTCTCCTCATACGTCAGTCTTGCCATCCCAGGAATCAATCTGGTAAACTTTCGCTGCACTCCCTCGATAGCAAGAACATTCTTCCTCAGAAAGGAAGACCAAAACAGCACACAATATTCCAGGTGTGGTCTCACCAAGCCCCTGTATAATTGCAGCAAGACATCCCTGCTCCTGTACTGGAATCCTCTCGCTATGAAGGCCAACATACAATTTGCAGTTTTAATCACCTGTTGGACCTGCATGCTTGCCTTCAGCGACTGATGTACGAGAACACACAGGACTCATTTCATAATCCCCTCTCTCAGTTTATAGCCATTCAGATAATAATCTGCCTTCCTGTTTTTGCTGCCAAAGTGGATAACCTCACTCTTATCCACATTATACTGCATCCACCATGCATTTGCCCACTCAATCAACTCTCACCCAGTTTTGTGTCATCTGAAAATTTGGAGATATTACATTTAGTTCCCTCATCTAAATCATAAATATATATTGTGAATAGCTGGGGTCCTCGTACCGATCCCTGAGGTACCCCACTAGTCACTGCCTGCCACTCGGAAAAAGACCCATTTATCCCTACTCCTTTTTTTCTGTCTGCCAACCAATTTTCTACCCATCGCAATACAATACCCCCAATCACATGCGCTTTAATTTTACTTGCTGGTCTTTTATGTGGGACTTTTTCAAATGTCTTCTGAAAGTCCAAAGAAACCACATACACTGGCTCCCCATCATCATCTCTACTAGTTACATCCTTGAAGAATTCTAGTAGATTTGTCAAGCATGATTTCCCTTTCGTAAATCCATGCTGACTCTGGCCGATTCAACCACTGTTCTCCAAGTGCTCTGCTGTAAAATCTTCAATAATGGAATCTAGAATTTTCCCCACTACCGATGTCAGGCTGACTGGTCTATAATACCCTGCTTTCTCTAGACCTCCCTTTTTCAATAGTGGAGTTCTATTAGCTACCCTCCAATCTGTGGGAACTGCTCCCGAATCCACAGAATCTTGGAAGATGACCTCCAATGCATCCACCATTTCTAGGCACTTCCTTAAGTACTGGGATTCAGACCATCAGGCCCTGGGAATTTATCAGCCTTCAATCGCACCAATTTCCCAACACCAATTCTCTACTAATACCGATTTCCTTCAGTTCCCATCTTCCACTAAGCCCTGTGTTCCCTAACATTTCTGGTACGATATTAGTGTCCTCCTTTGTGAAGACAGAACCAAAGTATACATTTAGTTCGTCAGCCTTTTCTTTGTTCCCCATCATAGATTACCTGTTTCTGACTGTAAGGGAACTACATTTGTCTTCACTAATCCTTTTATCTTCACATACCTATAGAAACCTTTACTGTCAGTTTTTTATGTTCCCCACAAGCTTGCTCTCGTACTCTATTTTCCCTTCTTAATCAATCCCTTGATCTTCCTTTGCTGAATTCTAAACTGCTCCCAATCCTAAGGTTTGTTGTTTTTTTCCAGCGAATTTATCTGCATCTTCTGTGGATCTAATGCTTTCTCTAATTTCCCTTGCAAGCCATTGATTGGCTACCTTTCCCGTTTTACTTTTGCACCAGACAGAAATAAACAATTGTTGCAGTCCATCCATGTGCACTTTGAATGTTTGCCTTTGCCTTTCCACCATCATCCCTTTACGTAACGTTTCCCAATCCATCATCGCCAACTCACACCTCATACCTTCATAGTTTCCTTTACTAAGATTCAGGGCCCTAGTCTCAGAGTCAACTATGTCACTCCCCATCTTGATGAAGAATTCCATCATATTATGGTCGTTCTTCCCCATGGGGTCTCTCACAACCAGATTGTCAAATATTCCTCTGTCATTACACAATACCTAGTCTAGGATGGCCTCTTCTCCAGTTGGTTCCTCAACGTCCAGAAAACCATTCCGTATATACTCCAAGAATTCCTCCTCTACGGTATTGTGACTGATTTGATTTGCCCACTCTATAGGCTGATTAAAGACAACCGAAAATACAAATGTTCCTGCATTGCATCCGTCTCTAATTTCCTGTTTAGTGCCAATCCGAACATCACCACTAGAGTTTGGGGATCCATATACAACCCCCACTAACGTTTTCTGCTCCTTAGATTTTCTCAGCTCGACCCATACACATTCCATATCGTCAGAGCTAATATCCTTCCTCATTATTGCATTAAAAACCTCTTTAACCAGCAATGCAACTCGAAAGCCTTTTGCTTTTTGTCTGTCCTTCCAAAATACTGAATACCCTTGGATGTTCATTTCCCATCCCTGATCACCTTGCAGCCATGTCTCCATAATCCCGACTGTATCATACTCGTTTATATCTATTTGCGCGATTCATTCATCCACTATATTTTGAATGCTCCACGCGTTAAGGCACACAGTCTTAAGGCTTGTCTTTTTAACATTATTTTGCCCCTTTCCACTATTTTTCACTGCGGCCTTGTTTGATTTTGGCCCTTGAATTCTCTGCCTTTCACTTTTCCTAGCCCCCTTACTGTCTTTTGTCCTTGTCTTTGATCATCCCTCCTCTGACCCTTTGCAAAAGTTCCCCTCCCTCCGTGTGTGTGTGTGTGTATCTCTGTTTGTGTGTGTGCGTTTGTATATCTGACTGGCTCAGAATCTGGGGTATGATCGGTGTGTGTGTGTGTGTTTGTGTGTGTGTATGATTATCTTTGTCTGGCTGTGTATGTGGTTGTATATCTGTCTCGCTCAGTGCCTGGGGTCTGATCAGTGTGTGTTTGCCTGTGTGTGTGTTTTATCAACATCCTTGCTGGTAGATTTGCCAGTGCTGTTGGGGTGGGAGGGGGGCTGTTGGGGTTAAACTAATTTGGCAGCGCAATGGTATAAGACTGGAGGTACAGTCGGGGTGATGCACAGTCAAATAAAGAAGTAAATCTAAGTCAGTTTGGAAGGCAGAGCAAATACAGACCTGTTAAGGCGCGAGCGAATAATGCAAGGATGGATTGCATCTATCTTTTTAATGCGAGGAGTCTTACTAGCAAGGCAGATGATTTGAGGGCGTTAATTAACACATGAGATTATGATATTAATGCAATCACAGAAACATATTTGTGGGAAGGGCAGGACTGGCAGCTCAGTATTCAAGGGTACAGAATCTTCAGGTGAGACAGAAGAGGGGGTAAAAGAGGAGGCACTGTTGATCAAAGAGTCAATTACTGCAGTAAGGAGCGATTATATCTTAGAGGGATCCTCAAATGAGGGCATATGGGTAGAAATTCAAAACAGAAAAAGGGGAATCACTTGGCTGGGAGTGTACTACAGGCCTCCAAACAGTCAGAGAGAGATAGAGAGCAGATACATAGGCAAATCTGAGGCAGGTGTAGCACTGATAGGGCTATAGTAGGGGAGTTCATGTTCCCCCAATATTACCTGGGATATTCTTTGTGCAAAAGGCTTAATGTGGGCAGAATTCTTAAAAATGCATCTTGGAGAGTTTGTTGAGCCAGTATGCAGAACGTCCGACAAGACAAAGGGCAGTACTGGACCTAATCCTAGGGAATGAAGCAGGACAAGTAATAGAAGTATCAGTGGGGGAACATTTCGGGCTTAGTGGTCATAACTCTGTAAGATTTAAGATAGCTATGGAAAAAGGTCAGGAGGGATCGGAAATAAAAGCACCGAATGGGGGAAGGCAAATATCAATATGAAAAACAGGATCTGGCTAAAGTGGACTGGGAGCACCTACTTGAAGGAAAGTCTACATCAGGCCATTGGGAGTCATTCAGGGAGGAAATAGTGAGAGTTCAGAGCTGGCACGTACCCGTGAAGATGAAGGGTAGGTCTATCAAGTCCAGGGAACTCTGGATGTCAAAGGATCTCAAGGATTGGATGAGGTAAAATGGGGTCTTGTGGCATATTTCGAGCGCTGAAAACAGTGGAAGCCATAGAGGAGAATAGAAACATAGAAAATAGGAACAGGAGTAGGCCATTCGGCCCCCCGAGCCTGTAGAATGTGTAAGGGGGTGTACTGAAAAAAATAATTAGAAGAGCGTAGAGGGGACATAAAAAACTCTGCTGGGCAAGATAAAGGAAAGCCCCAAGACGTTTTTAAGGATATTCAGAGTGAATAGATAACTAGGGAAAGATTAGGCCCATTAGGGACCAAAGTGTCAATCTGTGTGTAGAGCCGGGGGGCATAGGTATGGTTTTAAATGATTACTTTTCATCTGTTTTGACTATGGAGAAGGAGGATGTAGGCATAGAGATCAGGGAGGGGGATTGTGAGATACTTGTACAGATTAGCATTGTAACGGAGGAAGTATTAGCTGTTTTAGTGGGATTTAACGTGGATAAATCCCCAGGCCCAGACGAGATGCATCCCAGGCTGTTATATAAGGCAAGGGAGGAGATAGCAGAGGCCATGACACAAATTTAACAATCATCTCTGGAAACAGGAGAGTTGCCAGAGGACAGGAGGCCACTGAATGTGGTACCATTATTCAAGAAGGGGAGCAGGGATCTAACAGATAATTACATCAGTGGTATGGAAACTATTGGGAAAGAAATTCTGAGGGACAGGATTAATCTTCACTTGGAGAGGCAGAGATTAATCAGCGAAAGACAGCATGGCTTTGACAGAGGATTTTCCTGTCCAACAAACTTGATTGAAATTTTTTGAGGAGGTGACTAGATGTGTAGATGAGGGTCCAGCAGATTATGTAGTCTACATGAACTTCAGTAAGGCTTTTCATAAGATCCCGCATAGGAGATTGTTGAAGAAGGTAAGAGCCCATGGGTTCCAGGGTAATTTGGCAAATTTGATCCAAATTTGGCTTAGTGGCAGGAGGCAGAGGCTTAAGGCCGAGGGTTGTTTTTGGGAGTGCAGGCGTGTGACCAGTGCTGCACCGCAGGGATTGGTGCTGGTACCCTTGTTGTTTGTAGTGTACATTAATGATTCAGACGTGAATATAGGAAATATGATTAGTAAGCTTGCAAATGGCACTAAAATTGATGACATTGTAAATAATGAAAGAGGAAAGCCTGAGATTACAGGACGATATAGATGTGCTGGTGAGGTGGACGGAGCAGTGGCAAATGGAGTTTAATCCTGAAAAGGTGATGCATAGGAGGGCTAATAAGGCAAGGAACTATAAAATGGATGGTAGGACCCTTGGAAATAGATGATCAGAGGGACCTTGGTGTACTTGTCCATCGATCACTGAAGGCAGCAGCAAAGGTAGACAATGTGGTTCGGAAGGCACATGGGATACTTGCTTTTTTTAGCTGAAGCATAGAATATAAGAGCAGGGAGGTTATGATGGAGCTGTATAAAATGTAATTTAGGCCATAGTTAGGGTGCTGTGTACAGTTCTAGTCTCCACACTGTCGGAAGGATGTGATTGCACTGGAGAGATTGCAGAGGGGATTCACCAGGATGTTGCCTGTGCTGGAGCATTTCAGATATGAAGAGAGACTGAAAAGGATAGGGTTGTTTTCCATAGAGCAGCGAAGGCTGTGGGGGGACGTGATTGAGGTATACAATATTCTGAGGGCATTTATAGGTTAAATGGGAAGAAACTTATTCCTTTAGCTGAGGGTTAATAACCAGGGGGCATAGATTTAAAGTAAGGGGCAGGGAGTTTAGAGGGGATTTGAGGGAACGAATTTGAACTCGTTGGAGTCTGGAACGCACTGTCTGAAAATGTGGCAGAGGCAGGATCCCTCACGACATTTAAGAATTATGTAGATGAGCATTTGAAACGCCATAGCATACAATGGTCCGGGCCAAGTGCTGGAAAATGAAATTAGAATAGTTACGTGCTTGATGGCTGGCACAGACACGTTGGGCCGAAGCACCTGTTTCTGTGCTGTATAACTCTATGACTCTATGATTGACCACCGCACAGTCCCTCTGGAGACAAAGTCCTGTCATTACATTGAGGTATACCCACCATTGTGCTGTCTGCCACTGCCACCATGCTATATGGCATAGATTGCAAACGAATGTAGCAACTCAAAACTGGGTATCCATGAGGCGCTTTGTGCCATCAGCAACAGCAGAATTATATTCAACCACAATATGTAGCTTCATGGCACGGCATATCCCCCACTCTACCATTACCATCAAGCCGCAGGATCAACCCTGGTTCAATGAGAGTGTCGGAGGGCTTTCCAGAAGCAGCACCAAGCATTCCTAAAAATGAGGTGTCAGCCTGGTGATGCTACAACACAGAACTACTTGCATGCCCAGCAGAGGAAGCAACATGTGATAGACAGAGTTAAATAATTCCACAACACAAAGATCAGCTCCCAACCCGATGCATTCCCCACGAGTATTGCCAACCATCCTGACTCCCAGGCTATCTCCAAAATGCTTTAAAAATTCAGCCTGTTGAATCAGGGAAGGCTTCCAGCCACATGACCACCAGATAAATTAACTTGTAGAGAAAACGGGTAAGTCCTTTGGTCGATGAACTCCATTTTTCCCACAGTTCATATAAAACTCCTCACCACCCCCCCACCCCTCCCACAAGTTTTGTGGACGCTCTTCAACCTGCAAGCTAACAGTTAAAAAAATCATTCTTGAAACTGTCCCCACTCACTTGCCTGGATGAGTGCAGGTCCAATAAAACTGAAACAGATCTGCAGTCCTGCCACATCCAGTCGCGAATGCTGATGGACAAATGATCAACTAACAGGAGGAAGAGGTTCCACAAATATCCACATCCTCACTGATAGTGGAGCCCAGCACATCAGTGCAAAAGACAAGTCTGCAATATTTACATCCATCTTCAGCCAGAAGTGCAGAGCAGATGATCCATCTCTGTCTCATGCTGAGGTCGCCAGCATCACAGATGTCAGTCTTCAGCCAATCTTATTTACTCCACCTGATATCAAGAAATAGTGAAGGCACAAAATACTGCAAATGCTCTGGGCCCTGACAATATTCTGGCAATAGTACTGTGGCACAGTGGCGCAGTGGTTAGCACCGCAGCCTCATAGCTCCAGGGACCCGGGTTCGATTCCGGGTACTGCCTGTGTGGAGTTTGCAAGTTCTCCCTGTGTCTGCGTGGGTTTTCTCCGGGTGCTCCGGTTTCCTCCCACAAGCCAAAAGACTTGCAGGTTGATAGGTAAATTGGCCATTATAAATTGTCACTAGTATAGGTAGGTGGTAGGGAAATATATGGACAGGTGGGGATGTTTAGTAGGAATATGGGATTAGTGTAGGATTAGTATAAATGGGTGGTTGATGTTCGGCACAGACTCGGTGGGCCGAAGGGCCTGTTTCAGTGCTGGATCTCTAATCTAATCTAATCTAAACTTGTGTTCCAGAGCTAGCCATACACCGAACCAGGCTGTTGCATTACGGTTGCAACATTGACATCTACCTGGCGATGTGGAAAGTTGCCCTGGTATGTCCGGTGCACAAAAAGCAGGACAAATTCAAACTGGCTTTATCAGACTACTCTCGAACATCAGCAAAGTGATGGGAGGGGTGATCAATCGTGTTTTCAAGCAGCACTTGATCAGCAATTATATGCTCACTGACGCTCAGTTTAGTTTCCGCCAGGCCCACTCAGCTCCTAATCGCATCACAGCCTTGGTCCAAACATGGGCAAAAGAGCTGAATGATAGATGCGAGGGGAGTGTGACTGCTCTTGACATCACGGCAACATTTGACTGAGCATGGCATTAAGAAGCCACAGCAAAACTGTAACCAAAGGACATCAGAGGGAACGCTCTCCACTGGTTAGAGTACTATCTAGCACAAAGGAAGTTGGTTGTGGTTGTTGGAGGTCAATTATCTCAGCACAAGGACATCAGTGCAGGAGTTCCTCAGGGCAGTGTGCTCGGCTCAACCATCTTCAGCTGCTTCATCAATGACCTTCCCTCCATTATAAGGCCAGAAGTGGGGATATTTTCTGATGATTCTCCAATGTTCAACCCCATTTGTGACTCATAATATACTAAAGCAGCCTGTGTTGATATGCAGCAAGACATGGACAACATCAAGCCTTGTGCTAATGAGTTGCAAGTGACATTCGCACCAGACAAGTGCTAGTCAGTGACCATCACAAACAAGAGGTAATCTAACCATTTCCCCTTGATGTTCACTGGTATTAGAATTGTTGAATCCCCCACTATAAATACCCAGTGGGTAACCGTTGACCAGAAACTGAACTGGACCAGCCAGGTAAACACTGTGGCTACAGACACAAGTCAGATGTTAGGCATTCTGCCGCAAGTAACTCATATCCTGTTTCCCCAGTGCCTGTCCACGATCTACAAGGCACATGTCAGGAGTATGATGGAATACTCTACACTTGCCTGAATGGGTGCTGTTCCAACAACACACAAGAATCTCAACACCATCCAGGAAAGCAGTCCGCTTGATTGGCACCCTATTCACAACCTCCAGCATTCACTCCCTCCACCACCGACACACAGTGGAAGCAGCGTGTATCAAGAACAATGCACACTGTGGCAACACACCAAGCACCTACCAAAGCCGCTACCCATATTACCTAGAAGAACAAGGGCAGCAGATGCATATGAACACCACCACCTTAATATTCCCCTCCAAGCCGCTCACCATCCTGACTAAGAACAAGATCGTCGTTCCTTCACTGTCGCTGGATTAAAATTCTGGCACTCCCTTCCCCACAGCACTGTAGGTGTACCTACACCCGAAGGGCTGCAGCAATTAAAGAAGGCAACTCACACCATCGCAAAGGCAATCAAGTATGGTCAATAAATGCTGGTCTCGCCAGGGACGCCCACTCCCCATGAATGAATAATAACAACAAAAAATCTCTCCTGCCCTCCGTCCTATCACACATCTTAATTTTATTTCTGCTTGCCGCCTTCTTTTCACTTTGTAAAAAAATACTATTACATTTCTAACCTTTTCCAGTTCTGATGAAAGGTCACAGACCTGAAATGCTAACTCTGTTTCCACAGATGCTGTCAGATCTGCTGAGTGTTTCCAGCACTTTCTGATTTAAGGTCAGTGTTTGTTAGGTTGCCTGAGTGTCACATTATTAACAGGGATCCCAGAAAATGACAGTATTGGAAGAGAGATCCTCAGATCACTACTTTCATACTGCATTCTCTTAAGTATTTGAAAAAGTCTGAGGAGATCTTGCATGTGCAACATAATTTATCTAGGTTCTTTGCTGAGTATCAGTGCTTACTGCAATTTCCTTGGTTAGTCCTACCATTTCTCAGTATGTTCATGTGTTAGTGCCACTGTTTTCAGGATCGATTAGCTCCTCACAGATACAAGAGATTGACCCAAATATCTTCAATCCCCACCATTCTGTGCGTGTGTTTCAAGTTTCTCTGACAACCAGTTGCTGTCAACACCCATGGCTCATACTGAAATTGTCATTCTGTGATTTCTGCAAAACACACCTCAGGGGGACAAGTCTATCAGAGTGGGAAAGGACCGGACATATCCTCAGAAACCAAAGAGCGGGTGGCAGTGTTGTGGGGGCTTTACCTTGTTTCAAATCATTTTTGTCTATATTGACAATGCAGTATGTGGAATTATTTTATTAAATGTCCATTTCTGGGGAGTTTTTGTTTCATTCTATGTGAGATCCAGAGGAATTAATCATTTGAACATTTTCTATCTGTGATAACTCCATAGTGGCTGCTCAGCTGTGTTCATTTATTGATCTGTTTTAAGTTCTTCAGACTCTTTTCATTGCCCAGATCTACTTTCGCTCCCAGAGAAATCAGGCTGACATTAAATGTTATTTATTGGGGCACAGTGGACAGTTTATTGAAGCAACTGTCTACCTTCAGATCCCCTCTTTGAATTGAATCGCAGCAAGTTAACTACTGATATTGACACAGGCTGCATTTCCAGTGATCGGATCACAGCGAGTTAACACTTTACATTAACACAGGCTCAATCCTCCTGATTGTATTTGATTCTTAACAGTATTCCTACTTCATTAACCTATACAGGCAACATCTCATGGGTTCTTCTATTTTAAATTAAAACCACAGCGAGAATTGATGCTTTGGTGTATCTGACGTTGCTGATTGATTTGGACTCAGAGTGATTTATCATGGCCTGTTGATATTGTGTGTTATACATTTGGAAATTGTACACAGATTACAGATATTCTGTGCTGTGATTCAGTTTTTGTGATATGAGGTACGTTTATTTGCAGACACTAAGCTGTCAAATATTTCCAATGAATTAATGATATTGCCCAGAAATGCTTCCCCCAATACTTTGTCCTTTTGGATTTTAAACAACGTAATTTCAAATTCCGAGTTTTAATATGCTGCTGCAGTATCTTGACATTACAGAGCAGCAGGCAAGAAAAACGGAAGCAGAGAAATCACCACAACGCCAGGTGCTTCCTCTCAGTTCAACAGAACAGAAAAACACGCAGTGACTGTTCCGAGGCTCTGCAGACTCTGAGCTGCTTTTCACATATTTCGGCAATGGAAAGCCGTTCCTGACTCCAAGTGATCACCTTCCAGAAAACAGATTCCTTTGTTTTAGAGGAAACACATCACATCCCTCCCTGTATAGTTCAACGATGGTGAATATTCACAACTTATGACGACCAGTCAGTGACTCAGTGTGTTCTGCGTCTCTCGACAGTTTCAATTAGAGATCACATTTCCTCAAATATTTGGCAGTTTTCCCAATAAAGCTGCACAGTCCTTATATGGAGTGCAGCAGTTTTGAGAGGAATGTCTCAGATACACTCTGCTGTTCTACAGTGGGCAAATACAGCAAAACTGAGCAGAAAAGCAGTGATTGCTGTATTGATGGTAATGGTGGTAATGGTAATCGAGGTGGCTGCCCTCGGCAACAAGTCAACATTTGACCAAGTGTGTGCCTATGGAGATTACTTTCCTGATCCCATGATATTCCCTTTTGCCACTCTCTACGAAGTTATTTATCTATTGTGTGTATGTATTTACATTCAATTGCAACCTCACCACATTTCTCCATTACATCAACTTCTTTAAAAAGTCAAAATATTGCAGATGCTGGTAATCTAAAACATGATCTGAAAATGTTGGAGCTACTTAGTACGCGAGGCAGCATTTTGAGAAAGAGAAACAGACTTAACCCTTCCCTGCTGGAGAATTTTCTTCAGAACTAGAAAATGTTGTGCTGTTACAGTGTTTCAGTAAGCACAGAGGCTGGGAATAGAGGAACGGAGGAAGGAAATAAAGAGAGAAACTGGGCTGGGGTGGAAGGCAGTAGTGATTAAATGAAGAACAGAATCATTACCAGCACCTGCTGTCAAAAACAAATGGGGGGCAATAGTTCCCATGTGTTTATTTTTGAAGTTGATGCTGAGTCATAAAAATTGAAACAATGTAGGAGGCTGAATATAGAGGGTTCATCTGTGAGTGGGACAGCGAATTATAATGGCAAGTGAATGGAAGCTACTGGATATAATGGAAGAACTCAGCAAAGCAATTGCAGAATGTATGCTTCATCTCCATGGTGTCGAGGACAATTGTTAAGAATTAATGCATTGATAAACAAAAACAAAAATACAAATAAATCACTGTTTGTGGTCCTGACAGTTGAAGGAGAGAAGGTGAAAGGGCAGCACCAACACTTGCCTGGGAAGGTGACATTGGAAGAGTAGTGGGTGTTTTGAGTGAAGGAAGAGTGGGTCAAGCTGTACCTTCAGAATGCTGAAAATGGAGTAGAGGATGTCTGGTGGTAGCATTGTGGTGAAGTTGGCAGAAGTGATGGAGGATATTTCATTGAATGTAGAGTCTGGTGGAGTGAATGTTGAGGGTAAGGGCAACTTCATTATAGTTAAGGAAGGATGGAAGGAATGATAGTGGAACTGGAATGGAGAGGTTCAAAGGCCCTTTCAGCCACGGTGGCAAAGAGCTAAATACACTTCATTCTGAAGCACACTTCTAACTGGAGAAGAGTAAAGGAGAAGGTGGAAAACAAGATCAACAACTTCTTATTGATGAGGTGCCCTTGCATAGTTAAAATTTCCAAGTCATATTATCAAACACAATTTGATAGCGAGCAGCGTTAACAGATATTATGGCAGATGACCAAATGCTTCATCAAGGTGGTAAGTTTTAAGCAGCATCTTAAAGGAGGAAAAAGATGTAGAGAGGCAGAGGTTTATGGAGAGAATTCCAGAATTTCGGATCTTGGCAGATGAAAATAAGACCACCAGCGGTGGAGCGATTAAATTTGTGAATGCTCAGGTATCAGGAATTGAAGGAGGGCAAATATCTTACAGGGCTGAAAGAGATTACAGAGATAGGGAGAGAAGAGCTCATGGGGAGATTATAAAAGAAACGTGGGATTTTCAATATTGTTAAGGTGCATGACCAGAAGCGAATGCGAGTGCAGAGGTGATGGATGAACGTCTCCTTGCGAGAGTTGTATATCGGCAGCAGAGGTTTGGATGTACTCAGGATGACTGAGGATGCAAACAGGGAGGTTGGCCAGGAATGCATTGGAATGCTCAAATCTAGAGGTGAAGATGGGGAATTAAATGCTGCACTCTCTGGATGAAAAATGAATTGTCAGTTAAAGGAAAAGAGAAAGAAGAGATTCATTACAAATTCCAATTCAAGAATATAATCTCAAACCAAATAGAAAGCAGAGTGTACAGGGAGAATTGGAAAAGAATACAAGACAAACAAAGGGAAAGCATAGAAGAGATTAGCAGCTAACAGTAAATGGGATCAGAAATCTTGTAAAACAGAAACAAGTAAAAATAAAGGAAAGGTGCAGCCGATTATGGAGAAGCAAATAAATATTCCTGTCGAGGCAGAGGGCGTGACTGAGGAACAGAATGAGTAATTTGCAACTGCCTTCAAAAAAGAAGAGGCTGAAATTAATGTCCCAATCGAGGAGAGGGATGTAGATATCCTGCATCGGATAAAATAGATGGGAACGCATTGCAAAACAGTTTGTCAGTAAATGTCGACAACACCCCTGGTCCAGATGGGAAGCATTCTGGGAGATAAAGGAAGCTGGGTAGAGATAAGATCAGCCCTAACCACAATGTTTCAATTCTCCTTGTTTCTCGCACTGGGGCCAAAGGACAGGAATTTGGCAATCGTTAGACTCCTTTTCAAAACGAGAGGAGAGGGTAAACCATGTGACTACACGCTAATCTGTCTAACCACAGTGAAAGTTGAGAGATCTACTAGAGGCCTTCATCAAGGACAAAATTAATTCTCACTTGCAGAAGCATGAGGTAAGATGAGAAAAACATCTCGCATTTATAAAAGGCCAATCGCGTGTAACTTAACTGATTGAGTTCTTTAATCAAGTAAGAGACTGAAGTAGGCCTTGTGTATTTGGGCATCCAATGCTGACGAAGTACCTCATAACAGACTTATTCAGAAAATGGGAATGCATATTATTAAAGGGACGATGTCAGCTCGAGTAGTCGATTGGGTAAGAGATAAGAGGTAGAGAACAGTGGTGAATGGATGTTCTTCTGACAGGCGAGAGTGGCTGTTGCCCGGGGGTTGGTTTTGAGACTACTGGTTTTTCCTTCGACATGCAAATTACATAGACTTGGGTTTAGAATGTATAATTTTTACATTTGTGGATGGTGAAAAACATGGCTCTGCATTAAATCGTGAATATTATAATAGCAGACTTCAGGGTAGAAAGTCTGCTGAAATGGGCAGATCAACGGTAGATGCAACTTATTGTAGTCAAGTCAGAAGTGATGTTCATTGTGAAAACATCATGTCAAAATAACATAAATAGTACCATTTTCAGGAGGTGCAAGAACAGAGGGACAGGGGAATGCATGTTCATAAATCTTTAAGGATTGCAGGGCAAGTAGAGAAGCTCATTGAGAAAGTGTACGAGATATTTGCTTTGAAAATGGGGTTATTGAATTCAAACATAACGGGCATCAAGCTTCTACTTTATAGATCAATTGTTATGACTCAGCTGGCGTCCTATGTGCAATTCCGGGCATGAATACCTTGGAAGAACTTCAAGGCCCTGCAAAACGTACAAATGAGGATGATCAAGAAGGCACCACGGGTGAGGGAATTCATTTACATGGAGAGAATTCAGGAGCTTGGATTTTTCTTATTGGAGCAGGGAAAGTTAAGTGGGATAGAAACATAGAAAATAGGAGCAGGAGTAGGCCATTCGGTCGTTCGAACTTGCTCCGCCATTCATTATGATCATGGCTGATCATCCAACTCAGTAACCTGTTCCCGCTTTCGTCCCATGCCCTTTGAACCCTTTAGACCCAAGAGCTGTATCTCACTCCTTCTTGAAAACATACAATGTTTTGGCCACAACTGCTTTCTCTGCTCGCAAATTCCACAGGCTCACCACTCTCTGGGTGAAGAAATTTCTCCTTAACTCTGTCTTGAAAGGCTTACCTGCATCCTTAGACTGTGACCCCTGGTTCTGGAATCCCCCAACATCGGGAACATCCTTCCTGCATTTGCCCTTTCGAGTCCTGTTAGAATTTTGTAGGCGCCCATGAGATCCCCCCTCACTCTTCTGAACTCCAGCGAATATAATCCTAACCGACTCAATCTCTCCTCATACGTCAGTCCCGCCGTCCCAGATCTAACAGAGTTCAAAATAATGAGGGGTTATGGTAGAGTAAGAATGCGGAAATTATTTCCCATCATGACGGCGTTTGTCATCAGAGATCATGGCCAGGATTTTACTGGCCTCCAGAGGCGTGATTGGAAGCCAGGAGGGGTGGGCAGGGGGCACAGGGAAAAGCAGTGTGTGGCAAGGGACTTGGCAGGATGGGGATCCCAGAGCCTCCCCATCGTCCAGTGATCCCGGAGGCAGGATAGGCCGACAACAGCTTTCTTGCCCAATGGCAGATTGAGGATCTTAAGTGGCCTATTAAGGGACAATTATGGGATCATTCCACCGCCGCTGGGATCTTACCAGCAGAGATGTCCTCCACCATATGGAGAGGACACCTTGTAAAACGAAGCATTCTCCCTGTGGCCTTGCGGGTGGGATGGGGCATTGCCTCCTTCATGGCCAATGCGTGACGCACAGAGCATCCCCACCAGGAATCAGTTCATTCCCCGGGACCTCCCTCCTCCTGCACCACAAGAAAACCACCCAGGCCCTCTCACCGGGGCCATGCGTACTGGCTCTGGTGACCCTGCCTCATCTACCTCTTCTCTGCAGTTCCAGAGATGGGCCTGGGTCCGAGACCTTCTGTAGAACCGGCAGAATTACTGGAAAGGTAGTGAAGAGACATTTCTTCACACGAAGGCTTGTTTAGATCTGGAAAGCACGACCCGAAAGATTGATGAATTCAGATTCCAGAGGAATTTATGAAGACAATTAAACAAGTGCTTGCAATGGAATAATTTGCAGGGTTATGAGAAAAAGCTGCATATGTGACAACAAATTAGACAGCTCTTTCAAAGGGACGACTCTGACTAAAGTAGCCGAATGGCCTTTCCTGTGCATCTATGAATCTATGATCTGGACGCCAGATCAGTGATTCATTTACTTTTCACACTGTCACACGTCATTATCCTCGCAGGATAGGCTGGTAGTTGGAACCTGGGTTCATTTTATCCATTAATGGTCACATTTCTTCTCATTGGTTTATTTTACCATCCTGTAATTCACGGTTCACACAAGTCAAAATCTATTGGTTATTTGAAAGGAAACATTGGTTTCAGGAGAAACTTCTCTCAAAGAATTAATTTCCACAACTGCCAGAGTATCAGAAGCTGCTGTAAGGAGCTCTTAGTGTCTGAGAACAGCGTTCGGGTAATGTTATGTTCTCATCGCTGTACCCAGCGCCAGAACGATGCTGCGGTCCTTCCTGACCCTGTCTCTACTGCAGCTTTTGACCTGTAAGTTACAGATTATTGAATGCATTATGTTATTTACTGATACACTGATTATTATTACAATATGTATATTATTAATCTAATTATCATCTTGAATACAGAACCCATTTAGGAGATGTAGAAAGTAAATAATGCTTTATACATTTTAATTTGTTGTGTTGAGATTAATGAAATATCGGCACTTGTTTATTGCCTTCTACCAGCCGCTCGAACAGAGCAGACTGGCGTTGAAAATCTCATGGTTCGATTTAAGCAGGGTCTGTTAGAAAAAAAGACACTTCACTGTTAGAATAGAATATGGCAGTGTCTGGGATCAATTTACGGAAAACGGATCAATTTTGTTTACAGTTGTCATTCATTGGGATGGTCTGAAATGGATAATGTGTAATATAATTTGTAGTAGTTTCATTTACGACAAGTTTTGGATTGAATGTTTCAATTTTAAGTTCTTTCAACTACAAATAGGAATAAACTTCCATTTATATAAAAATGCCTAGCGCTTATAATGCGCATTTTACGACGTCAGGACGTCCCAAAGGGCTTTGCGGTCAATTCGATATTGTTTTGTAATGTTGTCCATACTGTAATATAGGAAACGTGGCTGCTAATTTACACACATCAAGCGCCGACAAACAGCAATGTGATAATCACCAGAATACTTTTTGTGTGTGTGACATGTTGATTGAGGGATCAACATTCGCCAGAGCACTGGGGATAATTCCCTTGCCCTTCCTCCAAATAGTGTACCTGAAAGGGCTGACGGAGCCTCGGTTTAACTTCTCCTCCGATGGAAAGCATTTGGGCAGTGCAGCACACCCTCAGTACTGCATTGGAGTGGCAGCCTAGATTCGGTGCTCAAGTCTCTGGAATTAGACTTGAACCCACCCTTTCCTGACTCAGAGGCGAGAGTGCGAGCAATTGAGCTATTGCTGACAGTAATATTGTTTTGGTTACAGCAAATGAGTTTGGAATATTCTACATCTAATTAACAGGTATTTTAAATTCCCAGTTGAATTTGTATCGAACACAAAGACTGCGGGAGTTTGTTTTATATTTCCTCCTGTGTTTCTTATACTGACACTGCCAGCTGGAATTGAAATTCTAATCTGTGTATTTAAAGCGAGTCTGTTAGAAGTCGAGCGCCGTCTTTGTTTGAATAGAGTGTATCAGAGTCAGGTGCAAGTTATCTCACTGAGTGTAGAACACCAGTCAAAACTACATCTACTGCCGACATGAACTGCCACACACATTTCTGTCACAGATGTTTCTCAACACAAGTGTTGTCTGCTCTCCTAGTGATACAGTTCATGAAACTAAATATTTTAAAATAATTTGTTCAATGTTGAAGTGTTACCTTCAATCTATAATAACCACTCAACTGGAGGTGGAACCAATCTTTTTCAATTCGTTTTCATGATTAGTATAATTATCAAGAGCACTCTGCAAAAAATGTTGTTACTAAAAGTTCCTAAATCGTTGGGGAATTTGGTCTTTATTATTGATCAGTTAGTGATGATCTTCAAAATTAGTATCTTTTATATTAAATTAATTATTCTATTGCCTCCATTTTTTGTTCAATGCCTGAAGATAGTTAAGTTTTCCCAATCACATATTTTCACACAGTGTCATGTTGTGTGTAAAGAGTTAGCGATATTGTTCTTTTTGATTGTTCCAACGGCTCGATATTTGTTGTTTTATTCCATTGATGATTCCATTCTGTTTCTCACTATTTCCCGTGTGTGTTTGGTTGCATTTATCAATCTCTGTCTGTTACAAACTTTATTGGTTTACTGACAGGCCAGCTTGGTCCCAGTGTTATCAGATACTTTATGTGTTTAACGAATTGTATTTCCGTGAATATTAACTAATTGGATCGTAAAAGCCTGTTCTGTGGATTATTTAAAGAAAATTCTATTCAAGCCGCAGAAAAGATAAACAATGAATTGCACATGACTCCCTGTATCCTTTTATCCAAACGCTAGTTGCTCAGAATCTTTTTTTAAAAAGCAGGCATGCTTTATGACAAAAAACACTGTGATTCATTGCTATCATATGAAGCGAATATTGAAATAGTTTATCTCATTTGTCGAATTCACGTTGAATACGAATCTTGGGCTGTTGGTTTGATTTTACATTCCATCAATATTAAATAGGGAACAATTATCCATTCTTTCGCTATCAAAAAACATTGTTTTTATAATATCTTGCATCTTATTAACACGTCTTCCAAATTCCCAGGTGGGACATGTGCAGAATTTTGATTTAAATGCAAAATTGAAAACAAATATCGTGGCAATTTGTGTTATTTGGTCCTCTGCGGCACTTGTACCGACACAACTGACTGAAGTTGAAATTCTAAGCAGATTATTTAAACACAGCAATCTAGCAGTAGAAAGTGATCACAGTGAGAATAGAAGGTCTCGGGGTCTGGGGTCGATGGTAATGCAGGGATTATAGAACAGCAGTCAAAGCTAAATCTACTGCCGACTGAACCCAAACAAGCATTTCTGTCCCAGTTATTTCACAGCAGAAGTGCTGTCTGACCCTGTGTTATATATTGAATGGAACTGAAATAATGTAAATAGTTTGTTCCACGTTAGAGTGTTGTACATGATCTATAAATATTGTATAATATATAAACTAGAGGCAGAACTAATATTATTTCAATGAGCATTCATTATTACTGTAATTGTGAAGTGCCTCTCCAAAAGATAATGTTACTGAATATTCCAAAATCTCCGGAAGAGTTTCCATTTATTATTGTTTACTTAATGATGACCTTGAACTTTGGAACTTTGTATTACAAATTCTCAACTTATTTCACATATCGTATGTACAGCGTCAAGTAATAATTAATGTGACAAAGTCTCCTTCCACAAGCTCCTTTTATGTGAAGCATCGTGAAGTGTTTAATGAGATATCATGAATAGTCTCCTTCCACCTACTCAATATTTTTGCAGAGCTTTTCTGTCGATGATTCGATTCCGTTTCTCACTGTTTCCAGTGCGGGTTTGGTTACATTTGTTAATGTCCATCGACAGCAAATGCTGATTCACGACAAGGAAACGCTCCTTTAATGTTACTACAGACTTCCATGATTAATTTTCTTTTGGTTTTGTAAAAGGGATTGCATTCAAAAATACTGATATTTAAGGTAATTTAAGAATATTTTCTGCAAGCCACAGAACAGAGAGAGAGTATGAAATCTATCTGACTCCCTGAAACTTTTTTTTAGCTATTGGCCCCAGATCAAAATCAATTTCTGGGGAATGTGCATATTTATTTTGATTTGTCATTTATTGAAATCGTACAAGTGAATATTGAAACAGTTTCCTTAATTTATAAATTTGTCATTGAATAAATTCTGTCCTGTTTGATTTTAAGTTCATCAAATTCAAATAAGGAACTGTTATCCATTTGTGTCGCCAACAGCAAAAACGAATCTAATATTTGTCATCTGATTAATATTTAATTGCATTTCCAGAGGAAATACGAGTTACATTTTGTTTTATTACCAAAATCGAACAGAAATGCGGCAAGAGTTGGTTTTATATTGTTTCCTATGGCTCTCGTATGGACGCAGCAGACTGCAGTTAAAATTCTAATCAGACGTTTAAAACGGAGACTCCTGGAAGTAGAAAGTAGTCAGTGTTGCAATCGAGTGTATGGGAGTCAGAACTGCAGAATACCGGGATCTGCATCCAGTCGACCCATCCCACATTGAGATTTCTGTCCCCGCAATGTCTCAGTGAAGTGCCATCAGCTGGAGAGAATTAGATTAAATAGTTTGTCCAGCATTTGGAATATTCAGAAAGGACAATAAATATTGTATAATATATTAGCTTGAGGTTGAATCCATATTGCTTCATTTGTACTGATTATTAATAGTGTTATCGATTATACCCTCCAGAAATTATGCTACTGTTTTCAGGGGATTTGGCGGATGAACAATTTTATTTCGTCACCGACAATCTTCAAAACTATGTCTTTTGACATTAAATCATGATTTCTATTTCATACATTTATATGCACGGTATTGTGTAATAATTAGTGTTTCTCAGTCTCTTTCGACATGATTCATACATTTGATGTAGTATTTAATATCTAACAGTATTTCTGAATCTCGTTCCACATATCCCATACTTTATATATGGTGTGATGCAGCGTTTAATGAAAGATCCAGAGTTGTTTCCCAATCTCTGGGAAAAGGTGGGAAAGTTGATCTGGGGCAGGAGATCATCCATGATCTTATTGAATGGCGGAGTAGGCTGGGTAGGCAGTATGGCCTAATCCTACTCCTATTAAATTCTTTAATGTCCTTCTACATGTGCCATACTCTGGTCACCTTGTGGAACAAATCCTGAATTTGTTTGCGTATTTAAATTCAACAGACAGTGCCCAGAGCAATTTGTCTCGGTACTGTAAATGTTCGATGTGTCTTTGGTTATTTCGAACCGTGGTAACGTTTCTTCAGACACTAGTTGATGTGTTATGGAGATAGATTGTTAAACGTTACTGATAATAGTATTGACACACAGAATCCGGATTGTTTGATATGTGTTCCTTCTGTCCGGTGCTTTACTTGTGAGTGTAAGCTACAATAACTGTAATTCTATCAATGAATTTGCTTCTGAAATCCACAAGAGCTCATTTAATTGTGGAAGTAGTTCAAATTGGACCTAAAATAGTTGGATATAATATAATTATTTTGATTCTTGACCCATCTAATAGTCTGCCGTTCGAAGCATTAACTCATAAACTCTCTGCATTGACTGTATTTTGTATCCCCTAAACCACCGCTGCCCCTGGTTTTGTAACTCATTCAGGAGTTTAAATTCTGGGCTTTGAATTTCCCACGTTTGTCCCCTTTCAGTTCACCTCCTTTGAGTTTATTGTTATTTATAATTAATATTTCTATGTTACTGTTTGCAGTAATACGGTACAATATTAAGTTAACATATGTATAAAATGTTAAAATAACTTAATAGTTTTGCACCAAACCCATTAGTCTAAACATCAGGAAGGTAACGGTGCGAACACTGAAATCTAAGGCGTTGGCATCCTGGAGTCAGTGACAGCGGGACTGTCCATGCCAGGATAACAGCAGCAGAGTTTTCGATCAGCTGAAGTTTCCCTAGGGTAGGAGGCCGACCAGAAGAGTGTTGGAATAGTGGGTATATTCTCTGCATATATCGGAGATTTGCAAAACGTACACAGAAATGCATTCAAACTTTTTCAAGAGCAATAATGAGAGCAGTTAGAGACTGCGAGGAAGGATCTGAGAGCAAAATGGAGGTATCAGCAGATATGAGGAGCAGTGTAGATAAATGGTAAAATAGTAATGATTGAGAAAGGGGAAGGACTGGACATTATCTGAGACGGTAAGAGATAAGCTTGCCTAATAGACAAATATGGGAATCTCAGTTACAGATTGTTTCGATTCATTTTCGGAATATGAGCTCGCTGACCAGGCAGAATTTACTGAACAACCCTCCTTAGCCAGACGGGATGTCGGGGTGTTTTCTTGAACCACTGTCGTCATGTTGGCGATGTTGTCCTCCATCCATGTATTGTCTATCCCTAGTTTCCCTAAGAGGGTTTTCGTGGGCTTTCTCCTTGAACCACAGGATTATCTGGAGAAAAAATCCCACGTGACATGGATGGTTACAGGCTGAAATGATAAATGCATGAAGAGTAGGGGAAATGACTGAATGGATTGAAGACGATTCACGGACTCTCCAGAAATACTGAGATTGGAACAGTTTTTCAGTAAATACTGAAAGGTTATTCCCCCTCGTCTGTCATTGGGCCACTGGAAAAGGGGAATTTGTGGGAACTGACAATTACCAGGGAAAGTTGGTAGGAATGCTAAGGCTCCAGGACTGGGAGGAAGTCACACAGTATTTACATTACAGAATTAGGATCATAAAGAGACCAGTGAGATTGTAGTTGGGAAACAGTAACACATTCAAGATTGCTCGGTAAGCACAGCTGAGGACAGGAATCGGTGTCCTGTTGTCCATAATATATCACCAGAGTATACAAAGAGACAATGATACATGGGAGATATATTTTCACCAGTTGGAGAGCAGGTCCACACACCGTCTATAGTTTTTAATGTTGTGAATAGAAAAACACCTGGAGATCTGTGAGACACATTGTGATCAGGGGGATTGGGTACAGGTCAACTGACTGACTGAATTTTTGAAAAGCAGAAATGCTGAACCAGTAAATGGGAGCACCATTGATCGAACATCATTAACGAGTAAACGAATCGGGCACGTCGGCGAGGGCAGGTGACAAGAGAATCAGAACAGCAGGAGCTTAGTAAGAAACAGTCAGCACGGAGTCAGCAGGCTGACAGACCGTTCATCTTGTTTTGTTTCGTTTGAGGAAGCTATATAATTTATTCAACGACAGAATAGCCCAATTACACGTTTACAGAAACTTTGAAAGTTACAGGTGGAAGAATTTGCACTAAATTAAAAGGCATTGAAATTTACCACAGGATCGGAAAATCTTTAATTTATGTTGCCATCCCTTCTCTAACTTTAGATCGGGAAGCTGAATTCACTGACAGTGCCATCACCAGCGGGTTTAAAAGGCTATCCATCACCACCCTCTTCTCAGGGCATCTACAGACGGGTCATCAATGATCAGAGCACCATCAGCACAAATTTACAGGGCGATTTGGGAATGGGAGTGGGACGAATTAGACAGCTCTTACTGAGAGACAGCATCGGCACCATGGGCGGAATGGCGTCCCTCCGTGCTGTTTCATTGTAAGATTCTATCAGGGAGAGGATCATCACCATCGCCTTCTCAGGCACCTTCACACTGGTAATACATGCAGCCCACCCACCATCAGCACAAGGAGAGAGTGTATCCGGATGTCAGTGTGTGTTTATGTGAAAACAATTCTGGATATATTTTATCCCATTACCAATATTAATGTGTTGCAGAAACTGTATTTTCGGTTTTAAGGAGTGAAATCACAGATCCCGATCTAATTTCTTCTGCAAGGCACGGGAATAATGACCCTGCAGTTAGTTGTATTTGTCTTTATTTCTTTCTGACATTTTCATTCATTTCTTGCCCGAGTGAACTCTAATTGTTAACTTCTCATTTCAGGCAGACCTGGGAACAGTAAGGCTGACCCGTCAGGTAATCGCCCTTTATTTTCACACTGTCTGCTATCTCTCTGAACTAATCCATCCGATTAAATATTAAGCTTGGGCAACAATCTCAGCATTTTCTTTGATCACGGATTAACCCGCTGCCCAGTTGAGAGTCAGAAAGGGAGGGTGTCCCTCATACTGTGACTAAAGATATTTAATTTTAGCTGAGAGATGAGTGCTGCCTTCATGCAGAGGGACAATAACTGAGGGTCTCTAATAAGCAAAGTGTGAAGGATCAGCTCCACTGACACTGCTGACATCCAGATCACATCACCATCTAGCCCTGTCTTCATTGGCTGTACTGGGTGTGGGTGCAATTTCCTCTGCTCTTTCCTGGTGCTGGGGTTTCACTGTGTTCGTCCAATGAGTTCTGAGCGCGTAATCATGTGATCATTACAGCCACGCCCATCTCCACACTTCTGCAGGTTCAAACTATTCTGAGCCTGTCCCCACCCAGTTCTCATTGGAGCCGCTGTGTTGGTGTGAATATCCGGCTGTCTCCCGGTTCCCTGCTCGTTTGCACTGTGTATTAGTATTTCCCTGTCCTTTTTTCGAGTGTAATATATACTCCAAGTTTTATTAGAGTTCTGAGTGCAGACTGATATTCCTGTCAATTCATACCTGGTGAATGGGGAGGGTCTGTGCACCGGGAACCTGTGGGTTTAACACACGAGAACCGCTTGATATTTCTGATAGTTTAAAGAGACGGTGAAGCTGAGACTGGTGAATGGGGAGGGTCCGGGCGCTGGGAACCTCTGGGTTTAACACACTCTAACGGCTTGATGATATTTCTGGTATTTTACATAGACGGCGAAGCTGACACTGGTGAATGGGGAGGGACCGTGCGCTGGGAACCTGTGGGTTTAACACACCAGAACTGCTTGATGATATTTCTGATATTTTACAGAGACGATGAAGCTGAGACTGGTGAATGGAGAGGGTCTGTGCGCTGGGAACCTGTGGGTTTAACACAGTATAACCGCTTGATGATATTTCTGATATTTTACAGAGATGGTGAAGCTGAGACTGGTGAATGGGGGCAGTTGGTGCGCTGGGAGAGTGGAGATTCACTACAGGGGACAGTGGGGGACTGTGTATGACAGTTTCTGGGACCTGCCGGACGCCGCTGTTGTGTGTCGGGAGCTGGGCTGCGGGACAGCGGTCTCTGCACCGGTCCGGGCTCACTTTGGGGAAGGGTCCGGACCCATTGTGACGATTTATGTACAGTGCAGCGGGACCGAGGCCGCTCTGCGTGACTGTAAGTCAGCTCAATGGGATCACTATCCTTACCCACACTCCTCTGATGCCGGCGTCATCTGCTCAGGTAAAAATCTTTCTCAGTCTCTCATCTCCGGCTGCGGCAGATAGATTCTGTGAATAAGTGGAAGTAAAACAATCCAGGACGGTCCGTACCCGGAAAGTCAGATGATAATAATTCCAGTAATCTCCGGTTAGAATTATTGTTAATATTAGGATCACTGTTTATAATTATATCATTAGTATTATATTTAATAAACATTCTCCACCGTGAGCAGCCAATACCTGATACTCAGCACATTTACAATGCAGACAGAGCAGTTTCTATTGAGATTTTCCCTAAATCCGAAGTGAATGATCTGAACGGCTGGAAATGTCTCAATCTCAATCCAACTCTCCATTCATCAACCCAGCAGCCGCTGCCGGGCATGTACTGTCAGCCCAGCTGTCCACCTACAATGATCGCTTGGCCTCAGATCTGATATGTCACACAGATTGTGAAGTTGTGAGTGAGGAGCAGGGAAGGGAGGGACGTTCCTCAGCCTCGGGGAGCAGAAGTAATGGGTGCGCAGTTATTGTGGGTATCACAAAGATAACTGCTCTGTAAGATTCCACAGCTGCCTGCGCATTGCCATTTACATTTTGGCAAATATTGAGAAAGTGAAATGCACAGAATATTAAACAAAGGAGCTCAGATCGTTCAGGAAGCAGTTGCAACGATTGTTTAATCAACATCTTTGAACTATTGGAAGAAAAGCGCCGAGTTTTCCTGAAATCCTGACCAGTTACTGTCAGGAGGATAGTGATAGACATCAAGAAGACAAAGAGAGGCTGGTGAAATGGGGAGACAGTTGGCAGATGAAATTGAATGCAGAGAAGTGGGAACTGGTACATTCTGGTTGGAACAAGCAGGAGAGGCAATATCACAGAATCACTGAACTGTTACAATGCAGAAGGGGGCTATTCGGCCCATCATGTCTGCATGGGCTCTCTGAAAGAGAAATTCACTCAGTTCCATTCCCCTGCCTTCTCTCCATAACTCTGCACATTCTTCCTTTTTATATAACTGTCTAATGCCCTTTTGAATGCTTCAATTGAACCAGCCTCCACAACGTTCTCAGACAAACATTCCCAATCTTAAATACTTGCTGCATGAAAAAAGATTTTCCTCATGTCACTTTCGCTTTTTTTACCTAATGCATTAAATCTGTACCCTCTCCTTCTCGGTCCTTTCACCAGTGGAAACAATTTCTCTCCATCTACTCTGTCCAGGACCCTCATTATTTTGAATACCTCTATCAAATCACCTCTCAGCCTTCTCTTCTCCAAGGAAAACAGTCCTAACTTTTCTATTTCTATCATCAGAACTGAAATTCCTCATCCCTGGAACCATTCTCATGAAACGTCTCTATATTATCTCCAATGCCCTCACATCTTTCCTCAACTGCGGCGCCCAGAACTGGACACAATACTCCAGCTGATGCCGAACCAGTGTCTTATACAAGTTCAACTTAATTCCTTGCTCTTGTATTCTATGCATCTGTTAATAAAGCCCAGGACAGTGTATGCTTTATTAAACGCTATCTCAACCTGGCCTGCCACCGTCAATGACTGATGCACTATTAAACTCCTGTAACCCCTTTAGAATTGAACCCTTCATTTTATATTTTATTTCCATGTTCTTCCGACTAAAATGAATCACTTCGCATTTCTCTGCATTGAACTTCATCCACCAACTGCCTGCCAATTCCACCAACTTGTCAATGTCCTTTTGAAGATCTGCACTTTCCTCCCCACAGTTCACAATGCTTCCAAGTTTTGTATCATCTGCAAACTTTGAAATTGTGCCTGTGAACCAAGGTCCGGGTCATTTTTATATATATAGACTGGGACCTGAGTATTGAAGGATACATGGCATTTAGGAAGGACAGGAAGCCAGGAATAGGTGGAGGGGTAGCTCTGTTAATTAATGACGGTATTAGCGCAACAGAGAGGGATGACTGAAGGTCAGGAGACCAGGATGTAGAATATGTTCGGGGAGAGATGAAAAATCATAAAGGCAAGAAGTCACATGTAAGACGTGGTTAACAGGCTGCCTAACATTAACCACACTGTGGTCCGGGGTATAAAGCAATAAATAATGTCAGCTTATCAGAAAGGTGCAGTGATAATTATGGTGGGGGGGAAGGGGGTGGTATTTTCACCTACATATGGACTGGAAAAATCAGATGGGCAGAGGTAGCCTAGATGAGGACTGCATAGAATATTTTCGAGACATTTTTTTGGAACAATACCTTGTGGAGCCAACCAGAGAGTAGGCTATACTCGACCTGGTATTGTGCAATGAGGTAGGAATAATTAATAACCTCACAGTTAAGGCGCCCCTTGGTAGCAGCGAGCATGATATGATTGAATTTTACATTCAGTTTGAGGGAGAGAAGAGTGGGACCAAGACTAATAGTTTAAACTTAAATTAGGGCAATTATGAGGACATGAATGCAGAGCTAGCTAAAGTGAACTGGCAAATCAGGTTAAGGGATAGGTCCATAGAGATGCAATGGCAGACATTTAAGGGAATAATTCAGAATACACAATTTCACATATTTCAACGAGTTAGTAACATTCCAAGAGTGGGTCCCGTAATCCGTGGTTAAGTAAAACAGCCAAAGGTCGTATCAAGCTTACAGCCTATAATTGCGCAAAGATGGGAGGCAGGTCAAAAGATTGGACAAAATATTTTTAAAAAAGCAAATGATGACAAAAAGATTGATTAGGCAGGTAACATTAGAGGACGAGAGAAGGCCAGATAGATATAGAAGGACAGATAGTAAGAGTTTATACATATATATATATATATATATATATATATATATATGTATAAACTCTTACTATCTGTCCTTCTATATCGATCTGGCCTTCTCTCGTCCTCTAATGTTACCTGTATATATATATACATTAAAAAAAGAAAAGAGGTAACAAAGTGAGCGTTGAACTTATAAAATGTGAATCTGGGGAATTAATAATGAAAAATAAGGAGATGACAGATTAATTGAGCAGATATTTGGCATCGGTCTTCACTATTGAGGATAAAAGTAACATCTCAGCTTTAGCTGTTAGTCAGGAAATGGAAGGGAGGGGGAACTCAAGAAAATTGCAAGCACCAGGTCTAGTGAGGTGCTCTTACAGATAACTAGCATGGAAACAACGGGCTGAATGGCCTCCTTCCGTGCTGTAAACATTCTATGATTATATGCTGACTGCTGCATCTTGTTGGTGTCAAACTGTCTGTCCAGTTTTAAACTTAAAACTGTGAATGTGGTTTCAAGGTAATTAATTGCATACGAAGGGCTTTGAAGGGTGATCATGACAGACTGTAGCAAACTGGCTACAAAACAGTCAACAAAGTGAGTTAAAGGTAGTTATTCAAACTCACAAAAGGTGAGAAGTATTGTGTGACAATTCATGTCAATGGGTTAGCGCTGTGCAAATGCGTTCCATTGTTTGGTCCATTCCGAAGATTACGGCACAGAACATGAAGAAGCGGCTGAGCACACAGCACAAAGCAAAATTTAAGGGCCCGATCACACTCCAGCTGTAGTGGCGCAGATCAGTGCTCTAAAACTAGCGACAACTCTAGCCAAGCTGATCCAGTACAGTGACAGCAGTTACAGCACGAGCATTCAACGGATATGGTGTAAAGTTGCTCAGTTGCACACTGCCCAGATAAGTCGGGAAACACTGACTGGTTAGCACCCAATCAACCTACTCCCAACCAACACCAAATCTTTCCTTGTGCTGGGTGTGACTCTCCTTTCAACATATCTCTCATAAATAAACCTCAATTTTGTTTGTATTTTCGAGAGCTTTGTTAACCTGTATTGCTATTTTATTGATTTTTATATCTGTACCCCTGAGTCCCATTATTCCTCGACACAATTTACAGTATCATTGTCCAAGGAATATGGGTTCTCAGTCTTCCAACCCAAATGTGTCAATGTACATTTATCTGCATTAAAATTCATTTCCAATTTCGTTAACGTAAAGTCTTTTTCTCACAATCTGCCGTTGTATGAACTATTGTTGCAAGTCGATGTAATTAGTGAATATTACAATTGTACGTCCCTTTTCTGACTCGAAATCATTTATGTTAAATATGAACAACAGTACTCCTAGCAACAGTTCTTGTCACACAATACTTCTTGCCCAGTTCTAACTGTTGATACAGTGCATGTTTCTCAGTTACAGTGACGGCGACTGGGGAAGTTATAAATAAATAAAGGAACATTTTAAACATGACAGTTCTGTCACATTATAAGCAGTAGTGATACAGGAAATCCAGCATAATCAGTTTTGAACAGAATCTGAGAACGAATGTTGCCAGATCTGTGATTAATCAGATGCATATTGAAATATAAATATTTATATTATTGTGATTATTAATGTATTATGCTAATTATGATATAATATGCTTGTTCAGATCACAGATATCCTAGACTAATATCCGGAGACTCTCCATGCTCAGGCAGACTGGAGATCCAGTACGGTGAAACCTGGGGAACAGTGTGTGACCTTGACTGGGATTTGAAAGACGCCAATGTGGTCTGCAGTCAGCTTCAGTGTGGAGTCGCCGTGTCTGTGCCAAGTTATGCTCATTTTGGAGAGGGCTCTGGGCTCGTACGGACTGATGTCTTTGAATGCACTGGAAACGAGTCCAGTTTATTGGACTGCCATCTTTTTCAAGGAACTCAGCAGGAATGCAGCCACAGGAACGATGCCAGTGTGATCTGTTCCGGTGAGTACAGATTTACTGAAAAGCAGACAACTTCCTGATTAATATTTGGAAAACTGAGGAAGGTAGCATTCCCATGTTTCTGTCTGTAAGGTTCATATCTAAACTAGTCATTATAGTTTACTATCACTGCTATAGGTTTGGTGTAACGTGGTAAAAATACCCGCAATTACTGGTAAACAAGATGGTTCCAAATCTTAACATTTATTCTGCAAGAAGCAGAATTTTCGCAAGTTTGTTTACCACTGCACCGAATGTATATTTAGAATTGAATATTGGCTGCAACAGTTGGGCGTTGACTAAATGAATATGCACTGGCCTATTTCGATACTTTAATTTGAACACCACGAATGATCCGACATTACAATAGCCTTCTGACCCTTCCTGCTCACGTTATTATTCTTATCATACAACATTGAAACAGGTCCTTCGGCCCACCGAGTCTCTGCCGACCAACAACCACCCATTTATACTAATCCTACATTACCTACCATTCTCCTAGCACCTACCCACAGAAGGGGTAATTTACAATGGTCAACTGACTTTCGACCTGCAAGTCTTTCACTGTGGGATGAAACCAGAGCACGAGGCAGAATCCCACGCATTCACAGGGAGAACGTGCAAACTCCGCACAGACAGCACCCAGAACTGAACCCAGGTCACTGGAGCTGTGATGCTAACCACTGTTCCACTGTGCCCACGTTAACACTTACTGAACGGCAGGGTATAAAATAACGGCTGTACTCTAGCACTGCTCAGTGCAATCAGGCCAGAAGTGAAAGATTACAAAGTTATTTTATAGAATGTGTGCATTTTACCCGCGAAATATGACAGGACCGGACACATATCCACATTATCAGTACACAGCTTTCAGTTGCACTAGCCTGTTCGATCATTCAGTTATATCATAGATGATATGTTCTTCAAGTCTCTTTACCTCGCTTTGAAGCGGATTCTTTGATACACCGAGCTAACAAAAATCTATCAATATTAGTCCTGAAAATTTAGATTAAATGTAACATCCACCGCTCTTTACTTTCGGGAATGTTCCAGATTTCCACGGTTTTTATAGAAAAATGTGTTTTCTAATTGTTCTCTGAGGCCCAACTGTCTTCTGGTGCTTGGTCAGTTACCTTCCCACCATCAAAATGTCCGAAGTTGGGCTTTTAGCTGGTAATTGCATGGACTTTAGTTCCATTCACAATTCCTCGGATTAAGAAACAGTTCATGCCCACTTCCATCAAGATCAGGACATTATTTAGACTCGGGCAGATGGGCAGAAAGTAACACACTCACCACCTCCATGTCAGGTAATGACTATTTCCAACAAGAGAGACAACAACATCTCCCCTAGCTATTATAATCAGTGAATTCACTACCATCATCAAATCCTCCTGAGTGTTGTCATTGACAAGAAACTGAACTAGACCATTTACCATAATGTTATGGCGAGTGGAGCAGGTCAGATGATCGGCATTCTGTGGCAAGTAGCTCACCTGCAGAATTCCCAAAGACTTTTCAGCAGCTGGAAGAGATAGGCTGGGAATGAGAAAACAAAGAACAAAGAAGAAAGAAAATTACAGCACAGGAACAGGCCCTTCGGCCCTCCAAGCCTGCGCCGATCCAGATCCTCTATCTAAACATGACGCCTATTTTCTAAGGGTCTGTATCTCTTTACTTCCTGCCCAGTCATGTATCTGTCCAGATACATCTTAAAAGACGCTATCGTGCTGCGTCTACCACCTCCGCTGGCAACGCATTCCAGACACCCACCACCCTCTGTGTCAAGAACATTCCACGCATATCCCCCCTTAACTTTTCCCCTTTCACTTTGAACTCGTGACCCCTTGTAATTGAATCCCCCACTCTGGGAAAAAGCTTCTTGCTATCCAACCTGTCTATGCCTCTCATGATTTTGTACACCTCAATCAGGTCCCCCCTCAACCTCCGTCTTTCTAATGAAAATAATCCTAATCTGCTCAACCTCTCTTCATAGCTAGCGCCCTCCATACCAGGCAACATCCTGGTGAATCTCCTCTGCACCCTCTCCAAAGCATCCACATCCTTTTGGTAATGTGGCGACCAGAACTGCACGCAGTATTCCAAATGTGGCCGAACCAAAGTCCGATACAACGGTAACATGACCTGCTAACTCTTGTACTCAATACCCCGTCCGATGAAGGAAAGCAAGCCGGATGCCTTCTTGACCACTATATTGACCTGCGTTGCCGCCTTCAGGGAACAATGGACCTGAACACCCAAATCTCTCTGTACATCAAGACAAGTCTCTTCCAAATTTCAGGGAACCCAGCCACAGTTTGTGTAATCCTACTTCATAGTGAGGTGAGGCAGTGGCGTGGTGTTAATGTCACTGGACTAGCAATCCAGAGCCCCAGGCTAATTCTGGGGACGCTGGTGCAATTCCCACCATCGCAGTCAGTGCAATTTAAAGTCAGTTAATAAATCTGGAATTGAAAACTAATCTCAGTAATGGTGACCATGACACCATTGTCGATTGTCATTAAAAAAAAATCTTGTTTAGTCATATCCTTAGGGGATGAAATCTGCCATTGTTACCTGGTCTGGCCTACATGTGACAAGAGACCCACAGCAATGTTGTTGACTCTTAACTGTCCTCTTACATAGCCTAACAAGTCACCCAGTTGTGAAAGGTTTCGAGGCATGAACAACGAATGCTGACCTTGCCTGCGACACCCACATCTTATGAATGAATAAAAAACAGAAACATTTGAAGCCGATGAATCATTCTAGCATCTCTTATGCTGCACAGTCTCCCTGGTCAACATATCCTTCCCAACGCATATTGCCCATAGCTGAACATTACACCAGATGGTGCCTGGCCTGTTTTCTTTTTTTCGCTGTCGCATCATTTCTAGCCCCTTGTATTCCATTCCACCAGATAAAAAGCACAGCATTCCATTGGCTGTTTTGCTTTCCGTTCCTGTACTTGCCCATGACCCTGAATTCTCTTTTCCATGTGCTGCATCCGGCTTTTCACCATTTATAAAGTACTGTAATCTTTTAAAGTCCAAATTGGACACCTCACACTCACCAATATTGAAATAGTTTTACACAGTCACTGAATCTTTTTTTTTGTAAAGTTATGCTTAAAATATACATGATTACAATATGGCTGATGGTGTCTTTTAATGGCAATATTGAGTATGTCAATTATATGTGGCTTTCTATCCAGTCATCTAAACCATTAATAAATATGGTGAATAGTTGAGGTTCCTGCGGGACGGCGCCTTCACATCCTGCCAGTTAGATGATCTGTCCATTATCCCTGCTGTCTATCTCCTGCCACTAAACTAACGTCCTAAATAGGTCAATAATTTTCCCTAAACTCTATGAGCTTCAACTTTAGCCAACAATCAGTTACGAGGGATTTTGTTGAGTGCTTTCTGGAAGTTCATCTGAGTAACATCCATTGAGGTTCCCCTGTCCTCTACTTCAGTTACCGCCACAAAATATTTGATCAGGTTCATCAAGCATGATCTACCTTTTACAAATCCACGCGGGCTCTCTCTGATTAGCTGTAACTTTTCAAGGTGATCAGACACTCCATCTTTAAATGTACACTCTAGTAATTTCCTGACAACTGCTGTTATGCTAACCAGTCTATAATTCCCTCGGTTCACTCGAAAACCTTCTTTAAATAGCAGTGTGACAATTGCAATTTTCTAATTACTGATCCAGCAGTTTGCTCTCTATCATTAACAAAGGGATGGAAGGTGTTGTTTACAGCGTTATCAAGCAGTTCTTCTTCTTTTGGGCCTCCTTATCTCGAGAGACAATGGATACGCGCCTGGAGGTGGTCAGTGGTTTGTGAAGCAGCGCCTGGAGTGGCTATAAAGGCCAATTCTGGAGTGACAGGCTCTTCCACAGGTGCTGCAGAGAAATTTGTTTGTTGGGGCTGTTGCACAGTTGGCTCTCCCCTTGCGCCTCTGTCTTTTTTCCTGCCAACTACTAAGTCTCTTCGACTCGCCACAATTTAGCCCTGTCTTTATGGCTGCCCGCCAGCTCTGGCGAATGCTGGCAACTGACTCCCACGACTTGTGATCAATGTCACACGATTTCATGTCGCGTTTGCAGGCGTCTTTATAACGGAGACATGGACGGCCGGTGGGTCTGATACCAGTGGCGAGCTCGCTGTACAATGTGTCTTTGGGGATCCTGACATCTTCCATGCGGCTCACATGGCCAAGCCATCTCAAGCGCCGCTGACTCAGTGGTGTGTATAAGCTGGGGATGTTGGCCGCTTCAAGGACTTCTGTGTTGGAGATATAGTCCTGCCACCTGATGCCAAGTATTCTCCGAAGGCAGCGAAGATGGAATGAATTGAGACGTCGCTCTTGGCTGGCATACGTTGTCCAGGCCTCGCTGCCGTAGAGCAAGGTACTGAGGACACAGGCCTGATACACTCGGACTTTTGTGTTCCGTGTCAGTGCGCCATTTTCCCACACTCTCTTGGCCAGTCTGAACATAGCAGTGGAAGCCTTACCCATGCGCTTGTTGATTTCTGCATCTAGAGACAGGTTACTGGTGATAGTTGAGCCTAGGTAGGTGAACTCTTGAACCACTTCCAGAGCGTGGTCGCCAATATTGATGGATGGAGCATTTCTGACATCCTGCCCCATGATGTTCGTTTTCTTGAGGCTGATGGTTAGGCCAAATTCATTGCAGGCAGACGCAAACCTGTCGATGAGACTCTGCAGGCATTCTTCAGTGTGAGATGTTAAAGCAGCATCGTCAGCAAAGAGGAGTTCTCTGATGAGGACTTTCCGTACTTTGGACTTCGCTCTTAGACGGGCAAGGTTGAACAACCTGCCCCCTGATCTTGTGTGGAGGAAAATTCCTTCTTCAGAGAATTTGAACGCATGTGAAAGCAGCAGGGAGAAGAAAATCCCAAAAAGTGTGGGTGCGAGAACACAGCCCTGTTTCACACCACTCAGGATAGGAAAGGGCTCTGATGAGGAGCCACCATGTTGAATTGTGCCTTTCATATTGTCATGGAATGAGGTGATGATACTTAGTAGCTTTGGTGGACATCCGATCTTTTCTAGTAGTCTGAAGAGACCACGTCTGCTGACGAGGTCAAAGGCTTTGGTGAGATCAATGAAAGCAATGTAGAGGGGCATCTGTTGTTCACGGCATTTCTCCTGTATCTGACGAAGGGAGAACAGCATGTCAATAGTCGATCTCTCTGCACGAAAGCCACACTGTGCCTCAGGGTAGACGCGCTCGGCCAGCTTCTGGAGCCTGTTCAGAGCGACTCGAGCAAAGACTTTCCCCACTATGCTGAGCAGGGAGATTCCACGGTAGTTGTTGCAGTCACCGCGGTCACCTTTGTTTTTATAGAGGGTGATGATGTTGGCATCGCGCATGTCCTGGGGTACTGCTCCCTCGTCCCAGCACAGGCATAGCAGTTCATGTAGTGCTGAGAGTATAGCAGGCTTGGCACTCTTGATTATTTCAGGGGTAATGCTGTCCTTCCCAGGGGCTTTTCCGCTGGCTAGGGAATCAATGGCATCACTGAGTTCCGACTTGGTTGGCTGTATGTCCAGCTCATCCATGACTGGTAGAGGCTGGGCTGCATTGAGGGCAGTCTCAGTGACAGCATTCTCCCTGGAGTACAGTTCTAGGTAGTGCTCAACCCAGCGGTCCATCTGTTTGCGTTGGTCAGTGATTATGTCCCCCGATTTAGATTTGAGGGGGGTGATCTTCTTGATGGTTGGCCCAAGAGCTCTCTTCATGCCATCATACATTCCTCTGATGTTTCCGGTGTCTGAGGCCAGCTGAATATGACTGCATAGGTGTTGCCAGTAGTCGTTTGCGCAACGCCTAGCTGTTCTTTGTGCAGTACTTCTGGCTGCTTTAAGTGCTGCGGATGTTAAATCGCTGGGGGCTTTCTTGTAGTTCAAAAGTGCAATGCGCTTAGCGGCTATGACAGGTTCCAGCTCTTCATTATGAGATTGAAACCAGTCTGCATTTCTCTTCGCACTTTTGCCGTAGGTGGTCAAAGCTGACTCATAGATGGCGTCTCTGATGTGATTTAGATTAGATTAGATTAGATTAGAGATACAGCACTGAAACAGGCCCTTCGGCCCACCGAGTCTGTGCCGACCATCAACCACCCATTTATACTAATCCTACACTAATCCCATATTCCTACCAAACATCCCCACCTGTCCCTATATTTCCCTACCACCTACCTATACTAGTGACAATTTATAATGGCCAATTTACCTACCAACCTGCAAGTCTTTTGGCTTGTGGGAGGAAACCGGAGCACCCGGAGAAAACCCACGCAGACACAGGGAGAACTTGCAAACTCCACACAGTCAGTACCCAGAATTGAACCCGGGTCCCTGCAGCTGTGAGGCTGCAGTGCTAACCACTGCGCCACTGTGCCGCCCTACTTGGTCTCAGCATCCCCTGTGGGAGTGTTTTGAAGGGCTGTTACAAGTGAATTTAGAGATTTTTGTAACAGCTGTGGGTGAGAAATTCTGCTCGTGTTGATGCGCGGGTGGCCCTTCTGCTTGGAATGATGCAACTTCTTTGGTCTGAGTCTAACCTTGCTGCACACCAGGGAGTGGTCGGTGTCGCAGTCCGCACTGTGGAAGCTGCGTGTGATTTGAACACTGTTTAAGGCGGCTCGCCTTGTGACAATGAGGTCTAGCTGGTGCCAACGACGTGATCTTGGGTGCCTCCATGAAACCTGGTGACAGGGTTTAGTGTGAAAGAACGAGTTGGTGATGCAGAGGTTATGATAGGTACACAACTCAAGCAGTCTCTGCCCGTTCTCATTCATCCTTCCAACGCCATAGCGCCCAAGGCAGGAGGGCCATGAGTCATGGTCGGCCCCAACCCTGGCATTAAGGTCCCCCAGCAGGAATAGGTGTTCGGTGTTGGGGATGCTGCTAATGATGTTATGGAGTTGTTCATAGAACTGGTCTTTAGCTTCAGGTGCGGAACAGAGTGTTGGAGCATAGATGCTGAGTAGGTGTACTGGACCAGAGGTGGTGAGCAGTCGGATGGACAGTATGCGTTCCGAGCCATTTGAGGGAGGCTCTATCATCAGTTATCAAGCAGTACTTACCAATAAACTACTCAGTGATGCTCAGTTTGGGTTTGTTCGGACCACTCAGCTTCAGACCTCATCACACACTTTATACAAACATGTATGATATAGCTGTATTCCAGATGAGAGTGACTGCCCTCAATGTCAGGGCAGCATTTGGCCGACTGTGGCAACAAAGAACCTTAATAAAAGTTGTGTGCATGTAAATACTGATGCAAAGTAATTATGCATAATTCCTGCCATATCCTTATTTTCATTTATAATATCACAACTGTCATCGTAATGAGACCACATTGCTTTTAATGACAATATATTTCTGAAGTTATTGTAAAAACTTTGGAGCTCTTGCGAACTGTTTTGTCATCCTTTGCTATTCATTGTATCTCTGCCATTCAGGAAGATCTGTGCATTATTTTTTGCATTTTTGCATGTTTTTGGTCTCTTTTATACTTATGATGTTACCGTGTCTTGCAAGCTAGTCCATCATAGATGAGGTTGAGTTTGGAATTGGACCATTCAATGCTGTGGTCATTGAGTTGAGCTTCTTTGATGGCAGGCTTGTGCCGTTCACTGCGTCAGGGAAGCTATGGAGATCGATAAACACAAGACCTTCCACCTAAAAGTGGCCTGTTCCTCAGTGAATATCAGGGTTTCCCTCCTCGAGAAACGCACAAGCACCTGTTGTGCAGCCAACATCCCACGACCAGAACAGTAGCATGAATTGACTTGCCACAATGCACAATAACTGACGAATCAGCAGCCAGAATAATGACATCTACTGACCTCTCATGGAATATAATTAACTGACCAATAACAGCCAGAACAGGAACATGAAATAACCTAACAGTAGTCAGATCCTGCCCGCATTCCCGTTCTGCACTACATATAAACAGACAGCTTCCACCAATTACAATTATTTCTCCAGACAATGGGCAGAGTACATGGCCCAAAACGTCACGGTCTGTCAGTATTTCGAACAACTGCTTTTTCAAGAAAGCAACTGCTGTTTTCAGCGCAAAGGCACGTGATGTAAAACCGTAAAATGGTCTGACTCAAATGTTGCATATTTTAGTTTTCCATTTCCCTGTAGCACCTAGATATGCTACATTTACAACTGTGCTCTAACCCCTCACCCCGCCCCCCACCAGCCTCCCCTCACCCATTTACTAGTTTAAGGTTCCTGTAACAACCCTATTCATCCGTTATTCTGGGACCCTGATCCCAACCCGATTCAGGTGCTGCACATTCCAACAGAATAGTTCTTTAATATCCCAGTACAGGTGTCAGGGTCCCATGAAAGGTAAAACCTCTTTCCAACATCATAACCTTCAACCACATGTTCATCTCCCTGATCGTTTATTTTTCTGATGCCAAAGTGCAAGCGGCTTGTATAATAATCCAGAGATTATAATCCTTGAGAACTTATTTTATATTTCAGCTCCTGGTACTCTCTGAAAAGAACCTCTTGCCTACACTTTGCTATGTTGGTTATCCCTCCATGGTCCACAACGACTGGATATTTCCCCTCCATTCTTGCAATCTGATTTGAGATAACCCTCACTTCGCACAAGTTGGGAAAATACTGTGTGGAACTCTTAATGCCCTAATTATTGAATCACTTAAAGGTATCACATTATGCTCCACTCCTCCTCCTTTTGAACAGCTTCCTATTCCAAGGTATCACGGTCAACATTCTGGCTGTCCTTCTGACAGACTTCATCCTTATCCTCACAAATAGCCAGGACTTTGTTCCTGTTCACTTCTGTATATCCTCGTTCTCCATTACATCTGGATTTCCATTCCTGAGCACAAGAAGCTGCAACAACCTCATTCTGATCCTGCAGCTCTCTACAAGGTGTGACTGAAATCTGCAGCAAACTGTCAAATACTCTTCTTGCTGCCAGATGTGTTGGCGTTTCTCCAATTCCCACAACAGCTCTATGATCCTGAGCCAGAGAGATTCCAGGTTGAGATATCTACTACGGACAAGTTCCCTCGCGGCAGTTCCATTATCTACAAATTCCAATATCCAGAAAAAAAAACTGCTCTGCCAGAACTTAGTCTGTCTTTATTTTTGAGGTAAAATTATTTTTAGATGCATTTTTGCTTTAACGCTATTTCACTGGTTAGCTAACGCCGAAACACGAAGGACTCATCAATTAACTTAATACGTATTTACAACTTACTCACGCCCTCTCACACCCTGACCTGACAATTGTTTCACTGAGTGAGTTTTTCCCTTTATTTGCCTGGTGTCTGTCCCTCAGCCCCTTCCAATAGGCTCTGCTGCTGCTGGCTGTGACGCTCTTTTAAACCGGTGGCTCGCGTCACTGACTCCAGTTTAACAGACACAACAGAACACCTCCATCCGAACGCTCACTCTCTACTACCTAGAAGGACGAGGACAGCAGATGCATGGGAACACCATCTGCATGTTCTCCTCCGAAGCACACACCATCCTAATTTGGAACTATATAACTGGTCCTTCACTGTCGCTGGGTCAAATCCTGGAAGTCCCTTCCTTCCAGCAATGTGAGTGCCCTGAAAGCGCATGCACTGCAGTGGTGCAAGAAAGCGGCTCACCACCATCTTTGCAAGGGCAGTTCGGGATGGGTACTAAATGCTGTCCTAGCCCGAAAGTCCCACCCCCTGTGAAATAATAAAAAAATACCTCCTGTTCCCACTCTGAACCGAATTCTTACTCTCAGCAAACTCTAACTTCCCACTATGTTCATAATGTATTCAGTTAACATTGCAATCTTTGTTTACACTCTGCCTTACTAGAAGTCTAAAAATAGAAACATAGATAATTGGAGTAGGAGTAGGCCAGTCAGCCCTTTGGAGCCTGCTCCACCATTCAAAAAAAGTCATGGCCTATCATCTAATTCAGTACTCTGTTCCCGTTTTTCCCCATATCGCTTGATTCCTTTGGTATTAAGAAAGATATCTATCTCCTTCTTGAATATATTTAGTGATCTGGCCTCCACTGCCTTCTGTGGTAGAGAATTCCGCAGGTTCACCACCTTCTGAGTGAAGACATTTCTCCTCATCTCGGTTCTAAATAGCATACTCCGTATCCGGAGACTGTGACCCGTGGTTTTGCACTCTCCAGCCATCGGGAACATCCTCCCTGTATCTAGCTTGTCTAGTACTGTTCCAGTCTTATAGGTTTCTCTGAGTACCTCTCTCATTCTTCTAAACTCTAGTGAATATAGTCCGAGTGGATCCGATCTCTCCTCATACGTGAATCCTGCCATCCCAGGAATTAGCATCGTAAATCTTCTTTGCACTCTCTTCATGACAAGGGCATCATTCCTCAGATAAGGAGACCAAAACTGCACACAATACTCCAGGTGAGGTCTCACCAAAGCCCTGTATAGGTGCAGTAAGACATTGCTCCTTTACTCAAATCCTCTTGCAATGACGTCCAGTATTATATGCCTTTTGAGGCACATTCAAGATGCAACAGTTTAGACAGTTTCCAGCTGACAGTAATTACCCCAGTTCGGACAAGCACAGCTGATTGACTGCTTACTGCTAACCTGACTTGCACTGTTAACTGCTAACAATGAACTGCCTTGCAGTTTGGTTTTTAATTACAAGCGAAACGCTAAATTTTAACGCTAGATTTCAGCCTTAGACACTAATTACCAAATTCCAAACTTCCCACTCTGGTTACAACACATGCACCTAAAAGTACAGTCTATGCTTGCACACTTTGCCTTAACTCTAACTACCTTACTGAATTGCAGAAGAACATTCCCCATGCAGGCAATTGCAGTTCAAGAGGACGGTCCTGACACCGGTTTCAAGGGCAAATAAAGTTGAGCAATAACTGCCACCTCTGCCAGAGATGTCCACATCCCTCATAAAGAAAAGCAGCTCCCAAATGAGCTTGTTCTGTATTTGTTCTTCAGATCTTCTATCGCTCATCTATCAAACCACTTAAGCATTTTAAACACATCAACTAGATAAGCTGTAATCCTTCAAAACTAAAGCTACTACAAACAAAGTTTATGAAACTTGTCTTCATAATGTAACGCTTTAAGCATTGTTGCCATTCTCGTGACTCTGTCCTTAACCACCTCCAAAGGCAATGGTTTTGTGAAGTGCAGTGCCAAAAAGTGACAACAGATACAACAGAAATATCACATCCTTCATCGTTTACATTCCAAAATCCAAGAGATAAAGACCAACAATCGATTAGCATTTGCAACAAGAGGTGTTAATTTTTGAGTGTTCAGCCAACTTCATAAAGAGGTCCTGTACTAATTATTATGATGAAAGGACACATACCTAAAACATAACTCTCTTGATCTCTCCGCAGATGCTGCGAGCCCTGCATTTTCCAGCATTTTCTGTTATATTTCAGATTTCCAACATCTGCAGTATTTTGCTTCTGTGTTGCTGTGGTAATTCTAATTGTTTTTTGATAGATAATTTGTGTAAAGTATGGATAGATAATCGTGTACATAAGATTCAACTGTTATACCCATTTTCTATTTTGCTGTTTCTATGCAGAGGATGATTTATAAATTATTTGGATTTGTATTTGTTTTCAATACAGGGAAACATGGACCTCGATTGGTTGATGGGACGAACAGATGCTCAGGCCGGGTGGAGGTGCTACATGGAGACCAGTGGGGGACGGTGTGTGACGTTTACTTTGATTTGGAAGACGCCAACGTGGTCTGTGAGCACCTTCAGTGTGGGACAGTAACCTCAATACCGGGAGGAGCTCACTTTGGGAAGGGAGCCGGTCCAGTGTGGATGGAAAGTTACAGGTGTCGGGGGAATGAGACGCGATTGTGGGAGTGTCCTGTTTCATCCTGGGATCAGTTTAGCTGCTCACATGAAAATGACGCCAGTGTCATCTGTACGGGTGAGTCATCTCAGTCAATTGAACTGAAATACACCAGCTGTTCTGCTGTCATTGACTATTTCCACAGGTCGCTGATTCACTAGTTTTGCTGATCCCATGCTTCCTTTGACACTAAGATTCCGAGATGTGTTTGTGGGTTTAAGTGTCTAAATTAAATTGCAAATGAATCAAAGAGCTTCACTCCAGTAAACATTGAATACATACAATGTCTATTGATTAGTACTAATCGCTCATATAATATCTCTTTTGTGGTAAATCTAGGGCATTATTCAAGGGGCATAGAATCAGCAATTTGCTCCCAGGACCACTGCCAGAGCATAGAAATGTTGCTCGAGCATTGAAACTGTGATCAATGTTGGCCGTTCAAATATGAATTATCATGGAAGTCTCTGCAAAGATCAGCTGTACAATAGAAAACACTGTGAACTTGTTTCCAGCTAAATAACATGAGATAAATTTTAATTTCCATTGCATCAAGGGCATTAAAATGACAGCGAGTGAAGTAACTCGTTATTTCACCAATATGCCATGTCTTTGATTATTTCACAAACTTGATGTAAATTACAATTCTCCCAGTTATCCCTCAACCAGCGCCCTGTTATAACAGATTATCTGCTCTGTTATCTGATCGCTGTACGTGAGACATTGCTCAACGCAAATTGCTCCCACGTTTCACAATTTAAAATATAGGTAATAAAAACAGTAAGTGCTGAAAATACTCAGAAGTTCTGGCTGCATCTATGGTGAAAGAAACAGAATCAACCTTGCAGTTTGCATATCTTTCATCGTAACTTAGAGATTTAACAGTTTTTAAAGAAAGGGGAAAGCAAGGAAAGAGCGAAAGGAACAATCTGTGATATGGTGGAAGACAGGAGAGATTAAATGGTAAATGGGACAGTGCAAGGCAAAAATAGACAGGAATGGGCCAAGTAAAAAACACATTTCTAGAAGTGTTGCAAATTGGAAGGCAAAATATCGTCCAAAAAAAGAAAAAAAGTGGAGGGAATCTGATCTGAAATTGCTGAATTCAGTGTTCATTCCATAAGCCTGTAAAGAGTCTAGTGGAAAGAGGAAGTGCTGTTTCTCAAACTTACGTTAACCTTCATTGGAACTGTGTAGGAGAAAGAGGAGAGAGAGGTCAGTGTGGGAGCGGAATAAAGAATGAAAAGGACAGGTAACTGGAAGCTAAAGGTAAAGCTTGCAGACTGAACAAAGATGTTGTGCAAAGTAAGCACTCAATTATGTTTGGTGCCCCAATGTAAAGGAGACGGTATCATGATCAGTCAATACAGTGAGTGCAGTATGCTAAAGAGAAAGCAGGACAAGAAAATCGCTGTTTCACTTGGAAGCCGTATTTGGGGGCTTGGATGGTGAGAAAGGTGGAGGTAACAGGGCAGTGGTTGTACCTCCTGCGCATTCATGAGAAGGTCCTGTGGGAAGGGGTGCTGACAATGATTGAAGAGGGCATCAGGGTGCCACAGCGTGAAAGGTCCCTTCAGAACGTTAAAATTGGAGGGAAGGGGAAGATGTGCTTTGTAGTGGCATCACATTAAAGGTGGTGGAAATGGTGGACGATGGTCTGTTGAATATGGAAGCTGATGGAGTGGAAGATGAGGAGAATCAGGATCCTGTCATGGTTCTGGGGGGGGGGGGAAAGGGTGAAAGCAGAAGTATGGGGAATGGAATGGTCGTGCTTGAGGGCCCTGTCAACCATGGTGGGTGGATGAGGATGTGAGGAGAGTCCTCGGTTGAGGAAAAAGGAAGACATATCTGGAACCACTGGTATGGAAGGTTGAATCACCAGACAGATACATTGCCGTGGTGCAAGTGAAAAAATGTGATAGAGTCATTCGAATAATTGGGGGGTGAGGAAGCATAGACACGTAACTGTGAGAGTCACTTGGTTTATTCTTTATATTAGTTAATAACCTATCCCCAGAATCAGAGACAGAGATTTTGAAGAAGAGAACAGAAGAGTTGAAGATGGACCATGTGAAGATAAGGAGGATAAATTGGAAGAAAGGTTGATGATATTTTCAAGTACAGGGCGAGAGCTGGAAATATCAGTACATGTGGACAGGAGGACGACCTTCAGTCCCTTGGGTCTCACCCCCAGTTCATTTTACCCTCTGTCCCCATTTCAGCAACCGTAAGCTGCTCGGTACGTCTCTGAAATGTATTTACTGAGAAAAGGTAATGGTGAAGAAGATCTTTCAACAAGCCTTCTGAACAATGATGACAGAAATAGCAACCATTAAAATTAATGACATTTCTGGTGGCAGTAAATTCTGAGATATTTTGCTTCAGTTTCGACATTCTCAATGTGTTTCATATTGTAGATGAAAATTGGTCACTAAGGCTGACTAACGGGGGAAGCTGGTGTGATGGGCGAGTGGAGATTTACCACAATGGCAGCTGGGGGAGATTGCAAGATAGACACTGGACCCTGAATGATGCCAACGTAGTCTGCACACAGCAGGGTTGCAGTGAAGCGTCAGCCGCTTATAACTATTCAAAGGACGGAGAGAGTGAAGGACCCGTCTGGATGAATGATGTCCAGTGTGAAGGAAACGAATTGCAGCTCCAGAACTGCAGCTTATTCACATTGAATTCGTCTCTCACTGACAGTATGGATGTTGGTGTCCTGTGTTCAGGTAAACATATTCTTCACTGCTTTTACAAAAACAAAGAAGTGAAATGTCTAATCTGCTGAGAAAAGTGATAATCTAGGTTACTTGTTCCTGGGTGTCTCAAGCCAGTCATTTCACTCGAGGAGAGTGGGTGAGGATGGTGGGTGGTCGGGGAGCTGGGGCTGGATGGGGGTGGCGTGCAGAGAGAGAGGACACGGACACAATTAAACAACAAGAACGTTTTTATTACAGAAATTTCAATCAACACATACATCACAAGGGGTTTAACAGGAATGTAAAGGGAGAGAAAACTGACACAGAACCAAACAAAGAGATGTTACAGTTGGTGACTAAATTCTTAGTCAGATGGTTGTACTTGAAGAGCCGGAGACACGGAAATATTTCTGGTGGAAATTCAGATCTGGGGGTTAGATGGTTAAAGGCAAATCTGAAAGTTGTGGGCAATTGAAGTGGGTGAAGTACAAGAAGCTGGATTCAGAGAAAAGCAGAGTTTCTGAAATGTTTCAGGCTGGAGACGGTTATACTGATGCAGGGGGAGAGCATGAAGGTGGCTGAACAGGAAGATCATAATTGGAAACACGAGGTATTGATGGCGGGGAAACCAATAGATCGTCGAGTGCCATGGCGTTCCTGAGAGGGGCTTCATGTAGGGCAGGCAACAAAACTTTGGATGAGCTGATGTTTCTGGAGGATGCAAGATGGGTGATCGCCCAGGAGAACATTAAAATATTCGGTTCTGCAGGAAACAAAGCATGGGTGAGCATTTCAGCAGCAGATGGGCTGAGGCAGGAAGGGAGGTGAATGATGATAGAGGTGAAAGATCACGGCCTTATGAAAAAGAGCATACGGAATTGGAATCTCAGCTCTGGTATCAAATCCGGCGTCGAGCTTGCAATCAGTTCTACTGTGCAGTATATAAGTGGAGGTAGCTGTGTGGGAGTTGTTCTGGTGTAAGTTTCATTATGTTGTGTATAAAAGGAGACAGATGTTTTGGACGAAACGCTTTAAAGTTTCATTGTGTAGCATGTTAATGCAGGCATGTGTTCTGGGGATGTTGCGTTATGCAGAGTGTAAGTGTGGGCAGATGATTTCGGGTTGTTCCAATGAACATTTATTTCCATACGACAGAGTGGAACTTACAACATATGAGATAGTTAATGATTCAGATTTGATACCGATTGGTTACAGTAAATAATTTCTTCGGGAACAGCGGAAATCAATACATTCCAGCGTTTCACGTCAGAAGTTTACAGTGCTGAATGGTTATTACACACTCAGTCAATGGACAGAGTAGAGTATGTCATCTTGTTCTTCAGTTAGGTAGATGTTAAGCTCCACCCAACATTTATGCCCACCTTCAGAAGCCATGTGTCTTCTCCTTGTCTTCTACTTCTGTATCTGATGGGTCACATCGCTGATGTTTATTCTCCAAAGTGCCTGACGCAATTAGTCCAATCATTTTTGTCCAGTCCAGATTAAATACTGGTTTCTGTTCAGCCAGGAGGTCTACACATCTACAGTTCAATTGCCCATAGGCGCTTCCTGATCCTGTCCAACATTTTGCAGAGAGATCCTGTTTTCTGCCCTCTTTGGTCCGGTCCAACAGTCATATATTGATAGAATTAGTCGTTTAGTTCATTGATTTTTTACAGACAATAGCAATTGCTAATGTGCCTCACAAGTTTCGTTTGCTCATTTAACATAATTGCAGCAGTCTGGCTGGACAGACAGGTCTGCATATTCTCTGTTCAGACATGCGGTTTATGTCTCTAAAATTGCTCAAATATATTCCTTGTCAAAGACAGAGTCCCATCCTTACAAAGGTAAGTGATTCTCTTATGCTATTAATATTAAATTGATTTATGATAATGTAATAATCAACACAACCCTCGAACGTAGTTCTACACGAAGATACTGCATATTACAAGGCTGATGTTTAAGGGTAGAACTTGTGGACCTTACATTCTCCAATATGAAATGAAGTAGTAAAGTAATAATGAAGTAATAAATAGCGTGGAGTAAACTGCTGGTCTTGACAGTGACACCAACATTCCCTGAAATAATTAAAAAACAGAAAGGCACGGTGACATGTGGGGAACTATCTGGTAATATAATCCTGAATGGATCAATCACATAAAGCATCATTGGGTCCTCTTCATCTTCACTAAAACCTCCTGTTTGACAAAGATTATCCAGGAAAGCAAAGAAAACGCACAGCAAATATTCTCCATCATAAATCTTCCTCCTGAACCACTCCCCTGCCTCATCCACCCTGAACTCCATAAATAATTGAGAGGAGCTCATAGACCTTTTGTCACGAAGTTCAAAAACATCTGTTCAGTCACCTCCACTGCTTCCCTTTCTTCCCCAACCCATCAGGCCTAACTTCCTATCAGTTCCCACCCCCATCCCATACGATCACCCTGAATTCACATTTCTTGTTTCTCTCCTAGAATCCTTCATTCTCTCTCTGAACCTGTGCTGATGATGGTATCCACATTTTGCTGTCTACACCTTATTTCTATTAAACTACTGAACACAAACATTCCCTTCCTGGGTTCCATGTTAGCTGGCAATATTAACGATTCTCTTTATCTCTCTCTCTCTACATGTTCAGGCTCCTCTCCTTCAAATCAGCAGTCATCACACCACTCCTCAGAAAGGAACCATTGACCACCTGTCCATGCAGGTTACTGCCCCAGCTCCAACTTTTCGTACCTCGCCAAAGTCCTTGAATGTGTCGTCGCCTCCGAAATCCATGCTCATCTTATATGAAGCTGCATGTTTCAATTCCGCAAATCAATTTTCTATCCACACCACAGGACGAAAACAAACGACATCCGAAGTGATTGTGACAAACATAAACGATTCCACCTCCTCTTTCTTGACTTGTCTCAAATTTTTATATGATTGATCATGAAATACTTCTCCAATTCCTCCGCATTAACACACGGCTGGGTGGGACTGCACTCAGCATGTTCTAGTATTATCTATACAGTCATGGTCAGAAAGTGGCCTGCAATGGCTTCTCTTCCCGCTCCTGCAAAGTCAGCTATCGTGTCACCAAAGGATCTATCCTTTGACACTTCATTACTCATTTACATGCTGCCTTTCAGTGATATCCGCAAACACAGCCTCAGTTTCCACATGTATCTCACTATATCCAACTCTACCTCGCATTCAACACTCTTGAGCCCTCCAATGCCTGCACACTGTCAGAATTCCAGGCTGACATTCAGTACTGCATCAGCAGAAAATTCCTCCAACTCAGTATTGAAAAGATAGAAACCATCAGTCCCCATCGCATGTTTCCTTGTCTCCAACTCCATTTCTCGCCATGCCAACTGTCTGTCACTCAGCCAGACAGCCTGTAATCTTGGTGTCATATTTGACCCCAGGGTGATCCTCCTATCAAATCTCCATATCCTCATTAACACTGTCTATTTTCACCTCCATGACATCACCCGCATTTGCCCTTATCTCGTCTTGTCGATAGCATTGTTCCCTCCAGACTCGATGATTCTAATGCACTCCTGGCTGGCTTCACGAGTTTCAACCTCTGCAAGCTCCGCTGTCTCGACCATTTGCCACTCAGGCATCTGCCCTCTGCTCACTGACCTACCTTTCCCAGCAATGAGCGGTTTTAAAATTCTCATCCTTGTTTTCAAATCCCTTCCTGGCCTCACAGCTCCTGTCTTTGCAATCGGCTCCAGATTGACAGCTCCCAGTTCTGGCTTCTTGAGCATTCCTGGTTTTAATTGTGCACCATTGGCGGCCGTGCCTTTATTTGCAAAGGTCACACGCTCTAGAATTACTTCAAAAAAGAACAAAGAACAAAGATAATTACAGCACAGGAACAGGCCCTTCGGCCCTCCAAGCCTGCGCCGATCCAGATCCTCTCTCTAAACATGTCGCCTATTTTCTAAGCTTCTGTATGTCTTTTCTTCCTGCCCATTCATGTATCTGTCTAGATACATCTTAAAAGACTCCATCGTGCCCGCATCTACCACCTCCGCTGGCAATGCGTTCCAGGTGCCCACCACCCTCTGCGTAAAGAACTTTCCACGCATATCCCCCCTAAACTTTTCCCCTTTCACTTTGAACTCGTGTCCTCTAGTAATTGAAACCCCCACTCTGGGAAAAAGCTTCTTGCTATCCACCCTGTCTATACCTCTCATGATTTAACTCTCTCTGCCTGTCAACCAGTCTTTCCTGCTTTAAGACGTTCCATAAAAACTAACTCTTTGACTTAGCTTTTGGTCATCTGACCTAATATATTTTTCGGTGCTCTGTGTTAAAATTTCTTTGATATCACTCCTGTATCGCCCCTTGGGATGTTTCATTACGTTAATGGCGCTAGATAAATGCAAGTCACTTGTAATTGAAGATGAGGGAAATAGGAGATGGCAGTAAATGTCTGACCAAGATAACAAATAAGGGTAACATACATGGATAAAGAACAGATACAGTTATACAACATGAGTATAAATTAACTGTTAATCGTGTGAGTGATTGCCTGTTTAACACCGTACACAGCGTTCAAAACATAAGAGGGGAACTGGAGACCAGAACTTGTCAACGCCAGATGTAATAGCATATCTGAAACATTGCTGTTCTTTACATTCTTTGTAAGAAGTAAGTGTAAACAGATATTCTGTTGTCTAGTTTTATTTACCTGTCCACAGGTGCATTTAACGTTCTTTTTTTGAGCTGGTGATGGTAAAATCAGTTGTATTGAGTGATGATGTGAATGTCTATTGAAAGTATAATCCTCATGTACTGTTATCCAACAGACCACGTGCAGTTAAGGCTGTCTGACGGTGGAAGCCCATGTCATGGCCGAGTGGAGATTTATTACAATGGGACTTGGGGCTCAGTTTGTGATGATTCCTGGGATCTGGCGGACGCTGACGTGGTTTGCAAACAGCTGGGTTGTGGAAAGGCATTGGACCTGGCACTTCCTGCATCTTGTGGACCAGGTTCCGGGCCAGTTTGGTTGGATGAACTGAAGTGTTCCAGTAACGAATCATTTCTCTGGGAATGTCCCTCAGCATCGTGGGGTAACCACGACTGTTCTCATAAAGAAGATGTGAGGATCATATGTTCAGGTAAAGGTGCTTCCATGTGCCCATTTTCCGTAGTGTTGTGCACGTGGTTTCACAGGGAAGATATGACTTCGAATTACATACAATGGACAGCACGGAATCTGGCCATTCGGACTAACTGGTCAATGTGGTGTTTACGTTGCCCACGAGTATGGTCCCACCTCACTGCACCTAACCCTCTTTGCATATCCTCCTGCTTCTTTCTGCCTCATGTACCTGTATAGCTTTACCTTAACGGCATCAGTGCAAATCACCTCAGCAATTGCATGTGTTCGGAATTCAAAATTCAAACCACTCCCTAGGTACAAAAAACCAAATTCTCCTGAATTTCTTATTAGATTTATTCGTGATTATTCTATATTTATGATCACTACCTTCGGTCTCTGTCACTTCAGAAGTGATTAGTGCCTCTGTATCCCGAGGTCTCTTTGCTGATCTATATCATTTTCACTCTTATTTTACAAGAGGTACGTGGCCTCTTTATTCTTCCTGTCAACACTGAGCACCTTAGACTTATCTCTATTCAACTTATTTGGCAATTGTATGCCCATTCGGCCCGTTTATTAACGTCTTCCCGTATTTTGTCTCTGTCTTTCTTAGTGTTACCTATACCCCCAAATTGCTGTCATCTTAAATTTTGAAATTAAGTCTCCCTTGTGTAAATCCAAATCGTTCATGTAAATGTTGAGCAGCAGTGACCCCAGCCCTGTGGAACACCACTTCCCAACTTCCACCATTCTGGGTTACCATATTGTACCCGGACGGTGTGCTTTGTCGCTGGTTTCCTATCATTCTTCCACTGATCTCTTGACTTCACAGGCTCTGACCCCAGTCATGATCCTTGTCAGAGGCCTTCTGAAAAAAAAACATGCATATTACATCGACTGCATTATCCCTGTTATCTTTCTGTAACTTCTTCAAAGAATTCAATAACGTTGTTTGTCTTTCTGTTGTGAAATCCGTGTTGATTATTCTTTATTACTTTATGGGCTGTCGGTGTTTTTCTATCGCTTTTCTGAAATAATTACCGGAAATCAGTGAACACAACCGGTGCAGCATGTGTTGAGCTGTGCAGTATGAACATACAACGAGTTATCAATCTAACTATCTGGATATTTCTTGTGTCATTGACAGAGCACAAAGAGCTGCGGCTGGTGAATGGGAAGCATCGCTGTGAGGGGAGAGTGGAAGTGTTCTACAATGGCACCTGGGGAACAGTGTGCTCGGATACACTTGATGGATCTGATGCAGAAGTGATCTGCAAACAGCTAGAGTGCGGTCCCCTCAGTTCTATCGATTATTATGCTCAGTCATTCGGAGAAGGATCCGGACCCATTTGGCTTGATGGGATGGAATGTATTTCACACGAATCGTTCCTTTGGCAATGTCAAAAAGAACCGTGGGGTAAACACAACTGTGAACACAGGGAGGATGCTGGTGTTGTTTGTTCAGGTAACACAACAAACCTCTAAATGTGCGAGTGTCATTTCAAACATTGGTGTCTGATACAGTCAGCATGTTTCTCTTCTAAACAGAAGCAAAAGTAACTAAGGAGCAGCACCACAGATCAAAGGACTGCATTCGAGAATATGATTGTAAACGTGGGCTTTCACCAGGTGCTACTTCCTCTTTATTATACCAACTATCTGACATGTACTCCTTTCTTATACTACATCAATAATAACCATTGATTCTCTTTGCCAGATTCTGGACATTGGTTGCGCCTGTTTGGAGGTAACACCAACTGCTCCGGGAGAGTTGAGATATTGTGCAATAACAGCTGGGGCACGGTGTTTGATGACTCCTGGGATATGGCCGATGCCAATGTTGTCTGCAGACAGCTGGATTGTGGTCACGCTCTTTTGGCCCCAGGAGGAGCTACTTTTTCCCAGGGTGACGGTGTTATCTGGCTGGATGAGGTGAAATGCACTGGAAGCGAATCTTCTCTGGCCGACTGTCCTTCTTCATCGCCGGCTCAGTCTGACTGTGATCACAAGAAAGATGCCAGTGTGATTTGTTCCGGTGAGGGTGACAGAGTTTGGAGAGTGGGGTTAGGGTTCATTGTTTTGTTAAATTGACTCACTAGTTCGGGAAATTAAGAACAGTATTTATCATTTAAATGGAAAGTGCTGAAATTTCATCCTCCTGAACTTTTTGTACAATATGCTCCACAGGGCTCGATGTGCCTCCAATTGCTGTCCCGTCCACATCTGCAGGTACTTACCGTTATTAGTATCCTCGCCAGCGTTAGGGTTTGAATTAGTTGAATTGGTATTGTAGTCATTTTCTCAAGATGCGATGAGCACTTTCTCACTGACTGGAATATATTTTCCTCACCGCATATTTAAAATGGTCTGGTTGAAATTTAGCTAATTCCACATTCTGGCTGTATCTGAACTGTCGTGTTCTCATCAGAAACATGGGGGCACTGTCTCTGTAATTTAGACTGGCTCACACTTCCCTCTGGTGCAATGTGCACCACACATATTGCGGAATGTTCAGCCTGACTCATTGCCCGGAAGCAGTGGATATAATTATTAACTCCCTCTTGTAAATATGTTATTGTGCAAGACGGACTGTGTATGTGTTAAACCTTTCTGTATTATTGTCATTAAGAACAGGGATATAAAACTACTTCCATCCTAGTTGCGGTCTGCTTCGGAGTCCTGCTATTCTGTGTGTTGATCTCACTGATCGTGGTTATACAGAAAAAGTCAATCAGAAGAGGTGAGGTTCATATCTTCACGCGGATCCAACGAAAGGTCCCAGATATTGTGTCAGATGCATGCAAAACTCTCGTTCCTTGCAGATTTCTATGGACTGTCAAGTGGCCTTGTTAGAAACACATTTTATTTTTTTTGCTGATTTTCTCCATTCAATGTGCTCTGGATTTAGTAAAATGTGGCATTTAAAATGGAGAGTGATTTGAAGTGTCCACATTCACTGTGAGAGTTCAGCACATCATACATGAAACTCTGGAAGAATTTGCTTATTGTAACAAAGGATCCGGAAATTTAATTCAACTTTTTAAGCTGTGCATTCAACTATTTATTTGTCTGTTAATCTTCCTTCATCCATTGGTTATCAGTTCCAGCCTTTCAGATTCCGGCTCTGGGCATCCAATATCGAGCTGTCTAACCGTGTCTGACTGTTATTTTGACAGGTGATACTTGTATAGGACCTTCTGTCTTCACCTGCGGTGCTTCAACATTCCAAAACGACGCTTCCACTCATATTTCACCCATCCAAATCACTCCTGATTTATTATAGGAAATGGGACGCTGAATAAATGACACTTTTCATAATAATATAAAGTTCCTATAGAAATAGACCTCTCTCTCTAAAGAAAGATTCTGTAGCTGGGACAGCATAGGCGCCTAGCGCTGCCAAGGGCCCGACCAGAACAGGCTCTGTAACAAGACAGTCCGAAAGCTGATAAGATCGAGCCTTGTAACCTCACTAGACAGGCAGTCGTTTACAAACGATCACAAGCAGGAGATCAGGTCACAGAGTCATAGATTAATAGAGTTATTCAGCACTGAAACATTCCCTTCGGCTCAGCGTATCTCTGCCGGCCTTCAGGCACCTGTCTACTCTAATCCCATTTTCCAGCACTTGGCCCATGGTGTTGTATGCAATGGCATTTCAATTGTTCATCTAAATACTTCTGAAATGTTGTGAGGGTTCCTGCCTCTACCACCTCTTCAGGCAATGTGTTCTAGACTCCAACCATCCTCTGGGTGGTACTTTTCCCCTCAAATCACCTCGATATATCCTTCCCCTTACCTTAAAACGATGCCCCCTGGTTGCCGACCCCTGCACTAAGGGAAAAGTTTTCTTCCTATCTATCCTATCAATACCCTTCATAATTTTGTATACCTCAATCATATTCCCTCCTCAGTCTTCTCTGTTCTAAAGAAAGCAACCCCAGCCTTTCCAGTCTCGCTTCATAACTGAAATGCTCCTACCCAGGCAACATCCTGGTGAATCTCCTCTGCACCCTCTCCAGTGCAATCACATCCTTCCTACAGTGCAGTTCCCAGAACTGTGCACAGTCCTCCAGCTGTGGCCTAACTAGCGTTTTATGCTGCTCCATCATAACCTTTCTGCTCTTATATTATGTGCCTTGGCTAATAAAAGCAAGAATCCCATATGCTTTTTGAACCACCTTATATTTCTATGCTGCTGCCTTCAGTGATCTATGGACAAGTACACCAAGGTCCCTCTAACTCTCTGTAATTCCTATGGTCCTACCATCCATTGTATATTCCCTTGCCTTGTTACTCCACCGAAAATACATCACCTCACCCTTCACAGGATTAAATTCAATTTCCCGCTCCCTTGCCCATATTACCAGCCCATCTATATCATCCTGTAATTTAAGGCTTTCTTCCTCACTATTTACGACACCACCAATTTTTGCGTCATCTGCAAACTTACTCCTCATACCTCCTATATTCAGGTTTAGATGATTACTACAAACAGCAAGGGTCCCAGCACCGATCCCCGTGGTACATCACTGGTCAAAGGCTTGCACTCACTAAAACAACCCTCGACCATTACTCTTTGCTTCCTACCACTCACCCAATTTTGGATCCAATTTGTCAAATTGCCCTGGATCCCATGGGCTCTTACCTTCAAAAGGGAAATAGTGAGCATTCAGGGCTAATATGTTCCAATAAAGCTGAAGGGTAGGATGAACAAGTCCAGGGATATTGTGGGTGTCAAGGGATATGGAGGATTGGATAAGGAGCAAAAAGGAGGCTTATGGCAGGTTCAGAGCGCTGAAAAACAGCGGACTCCCGAGAGGAGTACAGAAAGTATAGGGGGTACTTAAAAATTGAATTTGGAGAGCGAAGAGGGGGCATGCAATAACACTGGTGAGGAAGATCAAGGGAACTCCCAATGCATTTTTAAAAAGTATCTCAAGGGCAAGAGGATAACCAGGGAAAGAGTGGGACTGATTAGGGATCAAAATGGCCGTCTGCAATGTGCAGGCAGAGGACGTAAATGCGGCTTTAATGGATTACTTTTCATCTGTGTTCACCATGGATACGGACGATGTCGGTATAGAGATCAGGGAGCGGGGTTGTGAAGTACTTAAACAAATTAGCATTGAAAGGGAGGAAGTGTTTGTTGTTTTAGCGGGATTAAAATGGAAAACTCCCCAGGCCCAGATGAGATGTGACCCAGGCTGTTAAGTGAGGTAAGGGAAGATCCAGCAGGGGCTTTGACACACATTTTCAAATCCTCGCTGGCCACAGGAGATGTACCAGAGGATTGAAGGACAATGAATGTCGTACCATTATTCAAGAAGGGTAGCAGGGATAAACCAGGTAATTACAGGCAGGTGAATCTAACGTCAGTGGTATGGAAAATATTGAAACAATTTTGAGGAACACGATTAATCTCCAATTGGAGAGGCAGGCATTAATCAGGGACAGTCAGCATGGCTTTGTTAGGGAGAGATCGTTTCTAACAAACTTGATTGAAATTTTTTCCTCTGTCAACACATTTGTCCTCAGTCTGCTGCAGGTGAACATAAGGATATGCAGTAAAATTGACACACAGACATGCACGAAAATACGCACAACAAAACTACTCCGCATTCACTATACCCGACTTTGTCCCTTTACTTTCTCCGTCTCTGTGATTTGGATGTGTTCGCAGATAATTTACTGTTCAACGCTCGTGGGTTGCAACTAAACTTTAATCTTCCCACCCTCCATCTGACAGGTTCTGTCAAGAGTGGCAAGGGTTCACCGGCTGGTTTATACCAAGCAATTTATGAAGAGATTGGGAATATTCCACCTGGCAAGGATTCCTATCAGATCCGGCGTTCAGGTCTGTGTTTTATATTTCATGCCGAATGTTCACAAGACAAATGTCACTTCCACTTAGTTACCCCATGTTAATGGTCAGTGTACTGACTGAACACTGTCAGAAATCCGCTCGCTATCCCCAGGTGAAGGAATCATATCACAGTGCGAGTGTGTCTATATCTGTGCATATCGCAAGATTAGCAATGGGTTTGGGAAGATTCCCGCCCGTTGCTACTGCTTAAAGAACGTGATTTCTGTTTGTTTGTAACTATCACGTCATTTTATTCCATTTAAGCTAGACCATAAATAGTCACTGCTCTCAGGAGGAGACAGTCACATTGACTCAGAGTTTATTTCTCTAAGTGACTGGATTTCTGGATCAGAAACACGCTTCCATCAGGAACTCCTAAACTGAAGTCGGTGGTTTCTCCAAAAAACATATCCTAACACTTTGTATTCTGAAGTTTAACATTAATCTACAAATTCTGTTTCACAATACTGGGGCAACAACACTGGCTAATCGATAAAAGTTTTGTCTTGCGATATATTTGGAGGGCAATTTAACCATTGAGATTAATTTCTCAGGTTGCAAAAAATACCAGGAAAGAACAAATCCGTTATTCGTCTCCTTGCACTCTTTACACTTTTCTGCCCCATTATCCGGGGTTGGGTTCAGTTTTAAAGCCACCACCATCCGTTTGAGACTCTGAAATGGAAAGAAACGCGGACAGGATGGAAGGGTTCTGGGTTAAGAAAATGTGCTAACTGATTATGTTTTACACTATTGTTTCTGCTCTGATGTTTGAAATCTGACCCACCAGCTGTACTGTGCATTGTTTTAACTGCTCGCTGGATGAGCCAACATTCATGGTCCATTCCTAGTTGCTCTTGAACCATTGCAGTCCCTGTGATAAATGTTTCACAACCGTGTCAGATACAAAGTCCCAGGACATTGTCACCAGATGATGACGGTATTATGTTATTTGCTGGAACGTCCCAATCGATCTCTCCAATAACCATACATGTTTGTGTTTAACAGTTACTGATTCCATTGAGTCCCTCAATCAGATTGAATATTACACCAGTCACAGTTTGGGTGATACGGATCCTGGATTAGAAAATCCTGAAGGGAACTCCTCCAGTATTCAGGGTGGGTACATTTTTATTTGTTACCATCACGTTTTTTTAATCCATCAAACAGTCTGCTATCTAAAATCAACAACTAAATAAATCATAACTTAATCGCTGTGAAATGATGCTGCTGAATGCATGGGGATTTGCTGAGGGATTTTAGTTTTTAAGAAAGGAGAAATAATTTGGATGTCTGCAAAATAATACCGATTGCAACCAATACTTTAATGGAATGAAACATTCAATTCTTGTGATTTCTGACACTGTTGTGTGGGCGGTGAAATGTGACATTTGTGTGTTTGTTGAATGAGTGATTCAATGGGACAGATGTGACTTTAAAACGGAGGGCAGGATTTTGTCACACAGTGGCGACAGACTGGGAGGGAAATTGCCGCTGGATGGCAGTGCAAAGGAAGCCCGACGTATTTACTCTGTTAAGTGATATTCATGGAATCGGCCGAGCTGGTGGGCGGAGGCTGCACTTTAAGGCACTGGGCAGGCAATTGAGTCAATAAACAGGAAATTCATGGCAATTTTCCAAACCATTCACAATTTAGCGAAAGGCGCGCCAGAACATCAGTTTTCAGAGACTCGCCATCTATAAGGAGGGGGAAGGTCAGAGGAAGGTCAGTTTTGGCTGTGAAAAGCATTGTGGCACTGGAGAGAGGGGGAGAGATACTGCATCGCGGTATTGGCAATCTGGAGGCTGACCTATCTTGGCGATCATAACAGAGGTATTTAGGATGAGCATCCTCTCCGACTTGAAACCTACCTGCACCAAGTAAAAAGAATGGAGACCTTGAAAAGTGAGTGCAGCAATTTACAATAGGTCTAAGCCACTCCGGTGTTGAGGCCTCCCATTGTGGAGGAGAATGAGAGATGGAAGCAGCTGCAGTCCCCAGGAGTTGGGCTGCAGCACCCAGACAGGGACAATAATCATGAGGCTGGAAAAGAGTGTGGATGAGCAGGGCACACAGCCGCACGCAACCAGCTTCTTGAGTGCAGAAGATGCTACCCACCAGAGAGGGCTTACCATCAGAGGCTCTGCTTCCTGCAAATGTCGGAACAGCAGTGTCACTGAAGATTGTGCTTCTCCAAGAAGGTGGGCACTGAGCTGTGCTCTATAGTGTAGGAACATCTGAACCAATGAGTGGGGCACCCCTTCTCTAATTTAATTTTTATCATTTGTGACATTTAAGGCTGTCAAATTAATGTTAGGCACTGCATTCACCTTGTCATACTACATCAGGGCATTGAGCCCGTTCCTGCACTGAAACCTCTTACATGGGACTACCTCACGGCTGCTCACTCCCTGCTCAATCCCCTGCCATGCCCTCCCCACCTGCCTCGCTGGCCTCCTCCTCCGGTCGCGATTCAAAAGCGCTTCCCTCCTTGCCCTTGCTGCCTGGTGGAGCACTTCCATGGAGGCATGCGAAAACCTGGGCGCCAACCTTGCTCTGGCTGCTGCCATCTGCCACACATGCAGGTTGTCAGTCTCCCAACCAATATCCTACACTGGCCCTTCCTTTCAATCGATTACAGGCTGCATTTTAAACATAGCATGAGCTATGACTCGCCTATCGTGACACGACACGGTCCCATCATTCGCCAGCCTCTAATCTCACGACGGCTGAAGATCACAGTTTACCCTGGCTGGCCCCTGTCGACTGACGTCTAATAATATAATTCTAAGTATTCAGTATTACCATTTAATTTCAGTGAAAATCATTACTTCCTCCCAGGTCTGGTTCCGGGTGATTATGATGATGTTGAGACTGGAGCCATTGACACTCAGGATGGTCACTTGTTGCTGGACAGTAGTCCTGATGATCTCTTCACAAGTGCCGGCGGTGATCTCTCCACTCTCGGTGAGTTAAACTCCCACAGTCACCAGCTCTCTGTCACTACTTTGAATTTCGTTCCACTCGGCGATGTCACAGACTGCTGGTTGATTTAAATACATAGAACATAGAACATAGAACATAGAACATACAGCACAGAACAGGCCCTTCGGCCCACAATGTTGTGCCGATCCTTTGTCCTCTGTCAAGGACAATTTAATCTATACCCCATCATTCTCCTTTATCCATATACCTATCCAAAAGCCTTTTGAAAGTCCCTAAAGTTTCTGACTCAACAACTTCCCCGGGCAAGGCATTCCATGCCTCGACCACTCTCTGGGTAAAGAACCTTCCCCTGACATCCCCCTTATATCTCCCACCCTTCACCTTAAATTTATGACCCCTTGTAACGCTTTGCTCCACCCGGGGAAAAAGTTTCTGACTGTCTACCCTATCTATTCCCCTGATCATCTTATAAACCTCTATCATGTCACCCCTCATCCTTCTCCTTTCTAATGAGAAGAGGCCTAGAATGTTCAGCCTTTCCTCGTAAGACTTATTCTCCATTCCAGGCAACATCCTGGTAAATCTCCTCTGCACCCTCTCCAAGGCTTCCACATCCTTCCTAAAATGAGGCGACCAGAACTGCACACAGTACTCCAAATGAGGCCTTACCAAGGTCCTGTACAGCTGCATCATCACCTCACGGCTCTTAAATTCAATCCCTCTGCTAATGAACGCTAACACCCCATATGCCTTCTTCACAGCCCTATCCACTTGAGTTGCAACTTTCAATGATCTATGCACATAGACCCCAAGGTCTCTCTGCTCCTCCACATGCCCAAGAACCCTACCGTTAACCCAGTATTTTGCATTCATGTTTGTCCTTCCAAAATGGACGACCTCACACTTTTCAGGGTTAAACTCCATCTGCCACTTTTCAGCCCAGCACTGCAACCTATCCAAGTCCCCCTGCAGACGACAATAGCCCTCCTCGGTATCCACAACTCCACCAACCTTTGTATCATCTGCAAATTTACTGACCCACCCTTCGACTTCCTCATCCAAGTCGTTAATAAAAATCACAAACAGGAGAGGACCCAGAACTGATCCCTGCGGCACGCCACTGGTAACTGGGCTCCAGGCTGAGTATTTACCATCTAAGACCACTCTCTGCCTTCTATCAGTTAGCCAATTCTTAATCCAACTGGCCACATTCCCCACTATTCCATGCCTCCTGACTTTCTCCATAAGTCTACCATGGGGGACCTTATCAAATGCCTTACTAAAATCCATGTACACCACATCCACTGGTTTACCCTCATCCACTTGCTTGGTCACCTGCTCAAAGAATTCAATCAGGCTTGTGAGGCAAGACCTACCCCTCACAAAACCGTGCTGACTGTCCCGAATCAAGCAGTGTCTTTCCAGATGCTCAGAAATCCTATCCCTCAGCACCTTTTCCATCAACTTGCCTACCACCGAAGTAAAACTAACTGGCCTGTAATTCCCAGGGTTGTTCCTATTCCCTTTCTTGAACAGGGGCACAACATTTGCCACCCTCCAATCACCTGGTACCACCCCCGTCAGCAGAGAAGATGAAAAGATCATTGCCAGCGGCTCTGCAATTTCATCCCTTGCTTCCCATAACATCCTTGGATATACCCCGTCAGGCCCGGGAGACTTGTCTATCTTCAAGTTATTCAAAAACCCCAACACATCTTCCCTCCTAACGAGCACTTCCTCGAGCTTACCAGTCTGTTTCACACCGTCCTCTTCAGTAATACACCCCTTCTCATTCGTAAATACCGAAGAGAAGTACTCATTCAAAACCTCACTTATCTCTTCCGGCTCAACACACAGTCTCCCGCTATTGTCCTTGACCGGACCTATGGTCCCCCTGGTCATCCTCATATTTCTGACATACGCGTAAAAGGCCTTGGGGTTTTCTTTTATCCTACCCGCCAAGCATTTTTCATGCCCTCTCTTAGCTCTCCTAATCCCTTTCTTCAGATCCTTCCTGGCCATCTTGTATCCCTCCAGAGCTATGCCTGTGCCCTTTTTCCTCAACTTTATATACGCATCCTTCTTCTTCCTAACAAGACTCTCAACCTCTCTTGTCAACCACGGTTCCCTCACATGACCATCCCTTCCCTGTCTGACAGGGACATGCTTATCAATGGCCCCTACTATCTGCTCCTTGAAAAAGTTCCACATTTCGACCGTGCCCTTCCCTGCCAGCATATGATCCCAACTTATGCTCCTCAGTTCCTGCCTGACAGCATCATATCTACCCTTCCCCCAATTGTAAACCTTGCCCTGTTGCACATACCTATCCCTCTCCATTACCACAGTGAATGCTACAGAATTGTGATCACTATCTCCAAAGTGCTCGCCCACCAACAGCTCTATCACTTGCCCTGGTTCATTACCTAGTACCAAATCCAATATTGCCTCCCCTCTGGTCGGGCAGTCTACATACTGAGTCAGAAAAGCTTCCTGGACATACTGCACAAACACTACCCCATCCAAACTATTCGATCTAAAGAGTTGCCAATCAATATTTGGGAAGTTGAAATCCCCCATAATTACTACCCTGTGACTTCTGCTCCTTTCCAAAATCTGTTTCCCAATCTGCTCTTCCACCTCCCTGCTGCTATTGGGGGGCCTATAGAAAACTCCCATCAAGGTGACTGCTCCTTTCCTGTTCCTGACCTCAACCCACAGTGCCTCAGTCGGCAGATCCTCCTCGAAAATTCTTTCAGCAGTTGTTACACTATTTCTAACTAACAATGCCACCCCCCCCCACCTCTTTTACCACCATTCCTAATCTTATGAAAACATCTATAACCAGGTACCTCCAAAAACCATTCCTCCCCCTCACCTATCCACGTTTCAGTGATGGCCACAACATCGTAGTCCCAAGTGCCCATCCACGCCTTCAATTCACTCACCTTATTCCTGATGCTTCTTGCGTTGAAGTATACGCACTTTAACCCTTCTCCGTGCCCATCTGTCCTCTGTGACAGTGCTACCTTCCCCAATACCTCACTACACTCTTTGTCTTTCTGAGTGGACCCACTGGTCCCTGGATTACAAGTCCGGTTCCCATCCCCCTCCCAAACTAGTTTAAACCCTCCCGAACAGTACTAGCAAACCTCCCTCCCAGGATATTGGTGCCCCTCTGGTTCAGATGCAGCCCGTCCTGTTTGAACAGGTCCCATCTTCCCCAGAATGCAGTCCAATTATCCAAGAACTGGAAGCCCTCCCTCCTACACCATTCCTGCAGCCACGTGTTCAGCTGTGCTCTCTCCCTATTCCTAGCCTCACTATCACGTGGCGCCGGCAACAAACCAGAGATAACAACTCTGTCCGTCCGAGCTTTCAGCTTCCAGCCTAACTCCCTAAACTCACTTCTAACATCTGTGCCACCCTTCCTTCCTACGTCGTTGGTGCCAATGTGCACCACGACCTCTGGCTGCTCCCCCTCCCCTTTAAGGATCCTGAAGACGCGATCACAAACATCACGGACCCTGGCACCAGGGAGGCAACAAACCATCCGTGCGTCTCGCCTGCGCCCACAGAACCGCCTGTCCGTACTCCTCACCATCGAGTCCCCGATGACTAGTGCTCTCCCATTCTCCCTCCTTCCCTTCTGAGCCACAGTGCAGGACCCCGTGCCAGAGGCCCGGTCACTGCAGCCTGCCCCCGATAGGCCGTCCCCCCCAACAGTATCTAAAACTGTATACTTGTTGTTGAGGGGAACGACCACAGGAGATCCCTGCACTGACCTCTTCCCACCTCTAACTGTTACCCAGCTGCCTTTGATTTGTGGAGTAACGACCTCCGTGTAGCTTCTATCTATCAACCCCTCAGCTTCCCGAATGATCCTCAGTTCATCCAGCTCCAGCTCCAATTCCCTAACACGGTCTGATAGGAGCTGGAGACGGATGCACTTCCAGCAGGTGAAGTCGGCAGGGTCACCGGAGGTTCCCCTCACCTCGAACATTCTGCAGGAGGAGCAATACACTACACTGGCTGCCATTTCTTTTATTCAATTACCCCTTAGTTAAGTACAACTATAGATATTAACAAAAACAGTAAATAGCTTACCTGCTCAGTCCTTTTTGGTTAGAGGAGGAGGGTAAAAAGGGTCTTATTATTAGGTTAGAGGAGGAGGATGGGTGGGAGACACTACATGTGTAGTGCCTCGGGTTTACTCAGCTCCGCACCTTTAAGGAAAATACCTACCCAGGAGTCCTCGCTGCCGACCAGCTTCCGGTTCCTCCGGCGCCAAAAGAAACTCAAAGACAAGGAAAACAGTAAGTAAAACAGTAAGTACTTACTTTTAAAACACAGCTCCTGATGCCTTCACTCACCCAACGAAGAGTCGCTACCTTCTCCTGCTGCTCCGCCGGGAAATACATGTTGTGATGAAAGGAAATTAGACAAAACAGTGCTTGAAATATTTTAGAAAAGACACCCTTATGTTATTCGGTATGTGATATCTCTCTTGCTAACACTTTGACTGGAAATCTTCCAGGTGCTCAATCTGAACACCCTGATTCAGGCTGAGCTGATCCATTTCATCTGCTATCACCCAGCGGTAAAAAAAAAACAACACGGTGAATGGAGATGGAAAACATTCCGAGGCCAACAAATTCCAGTCCCCTTTACGTTATACGTATATAGATGACCCGCATTGGACCAGCTTTCAGTCCAATCATTAAATCATAAACTTTCTCTCCACAGTATACAGCTCTCAGACCCGCACTGAGCCCACTTTCAGTCCAGTCATTCATCCATAATCTTTATCTCCACAGTATACAGCTCTTAAACCCGCACTGATCCCGCTTTCAGTCCAATCATTAATCCATAATCTTTCTCTCCACAGTATACAGTTCTCAGACCCGCACTGATCCCGCTTTCAGTCCAATCGTTAATCCATAATCTTTCTCTCCACAGTATACAGCTTTCAGACACGCACTGATCCCGCTTTCAGTCCAATCATTAATCCATGATCTTTCCCTCCGCAGTATACAGCTCTCAGACCCGCACTGATCCCGCTTTGATGCCTCCCTCCATTCCTGAAAACAATGAGGATGTTCACTGTGACACGTTCACAATAGCAGACATTACACCAAAGATGGGCACTGACTGTGTGGTTCAACATCTTACATCTCCATCAGTTTGGTCAGACCAATGTTTTATAATTTGTTCCGTGTATTGTGCTGACAGTGTGCAGTCCCAGCTGTTTCCGATATTAAGAATATCGATATTGATTCCAAAGTATCAGAAAGATGATGGGCGGCACAGTGGTTAGCACCGCAGCCTCACAGCTCCAGCGATCCGGGTTCAATTCTGGGTACTGCCTGTGTGGAGTTTGCAAGTTCTCCCTGTGTCTGGGTTTTCGCTGGGTTTCCTCCCACCACCAAAAGATTTGCAGTTGATTGGTAAATTGGTCATTATAAATTGCCCCTAGTAGACGTTGGTGGTAGGGAAATGTAGGAACAGGTGGGGATCTTGTACGAATATGGGATCAGTGTAGGACTAGTAAAAATGGGTGGTTGATGGTCGGCAGAGACTCGGGGGGCCGAAGTGCCTGTTTCCGTGCTGTATCTCTAATAAAAAGAGAACATTTTCTGTACTTACTAAAAAAATAGGAGGCTTATTGAAGCAGAAATATTCTGAGGAGATCATATACTGTATTTGATGTATTTGTTTGGTGGTTTACATTGCTGTAAACCTCTCAAGTCGTTTTTGTTGTCCTTTCAGGTAAAAGTCAGCCTCAAATCCAGTGTATGATGTCTGGAGGTGGATCACAGACTGACGTGTTATTCTGTGTTAAATCTGAAGGAACGGCATCTACTTTCCCAACAGTGTGAACATGATAATTGTACTTTGTTTTACGATATCAACATCACTTTATTTTTATCAACCATCATTTTACATTGTGTTGAAATAACTAGATTTGGCTTTACTCTTTATTTTGTCTGAAGGTGCCTGTTTTCTGTTTAATTAAAATACCAAACAGAATTGATTTCGGATCCTTTCTCTGTCTGTACAAATACTGAGATATATTACTCCGCATGTAATTACCAACACTTTTACAGAGATTAAAACCATTGCTTATTAATGAAGAGTTTATGCAAAGTTCGTTTTGTAACCGATTCACTTTTCCATATCCTGTTAAAAAAAAGGTTTAGAACACGTCAGGTGACAAATAAATGGTCTGTCTCTTTAATCTGCATTTATTGTAACTTCTTCCTCCACCACCACATACTCGATATGGACAAATTACCGCAGTTTCTAATGTAAGTGTTGATGTGCAATGGGAATAACCTTCAAAAATAATTAAAATGATTTATTCAATGTTGCACTTGGAATTTGTGCCTTTGTCAATATTAACGACTGTATTATGGTTCAAGTACTAAATATACACCAATTTCTAGATACAATATAATGTTTTCCTGCGCTGCACTATCCCAGAGTATGGTGAGAGAGCAGGAGAAACTGGTCAGAAATTTATGCGTTTTTGCCGTTAATTTTAAACATTTCAGTTAGTCATCAGCAGGGCGCAATTGTTACACTGCCGGGAGAGCAGCTACACCATGCATTTCTCTCCAGAAAATTGTGATTTTTGTGATTCGTCGGCTCACTGAAATACCCCTTTCCACCAGCAGACGGCGAACATCATTTGAATTGAAAACGAATTATGCTGGAAACACTTAACAGCTGAGATATCATCTGTGGCGAGAGACACAGGAATAGCTTTGAACGTAATTGCGATTTCTTCAGAAATATACATTCGTCGAGATTAATTACTTTTAGCAAATACAGGACCACGGAAAAAGGGGGACTGAAGAGAGTAAAAGAGTGAAGGTTTGTGTTCAGATGGAGGCAAGTTTTATGAAATGATTTCCGCCCCCTTTACTCTCTCTTATCTATCTCCCTGTGATGTGCAGCACTTTATTCTCTCAACCCTGACATTGTCATTAAACCTGCTGACAATGGAATCGCTGTTGTTGTTTGTTGAAAAGACCTCTACCTTGGGGAGCCTAAACACGATCTCTCTGACATATCGCTCCACTTCCCCCAGACCATGAGTCCATCACTGAACATCATGTCATCCTTTCCCATACTATCTTTGAACTCATTTCCTCTTGAGATCTTCACCCCGTGCCTGTGACCGCGCACAGCCCCTTCTAAATCCTCCAAACATCCACAAACAAGGCTATATCGTTAGACTCAACATTTCAATCTGTTCCTTTCCGATGGATCCTAACTCTTTATATTGCACTTTGTCCCCTTGTCTTCTTCTGTAGCCATCCACGATTTTAGCTGCTCTGGTTTTCTGTCCAGAAATGTTTCCTTTTCACCATGGACATCCAGTCCAACACTGTAAACAGGACATGTAGACTCCCTCAACTCCATCTCTCCCCAGGCCGTCCAACCACTCTACATTTACATCTCTCACCAAGATGTTCATTCCCTTTATATTTCTCTTTCTCTCTCTGGAGCATGTAATTCTGCTAAATCTCAATCTCACACCAGGACGATCAATCCCTTTAAAACTCAATCCATTCAGGAAATTCGGATCCGACAAGTCCATCCCTCATCAGGACGGCCATAACCTCAATACTTCCATCTCTTACCAGGATGTTCAAACCATCTACAACTTAGCCCATTCAAAATATTCAGGTGTGTACTTTTCCATCCCACACCGGGATGTCCAGTCACTTTACAGTCCATCTTTCACCAGGATGTATCTTCCACCTACATCTGTATCTCTGAATGGGAAGTGCAGCTTCTTTGCATCGCTATCCCTCGCCTCGCCATCCAGTCGTTTGACACCTTTACGTCCCACCAGCACACGACATCTTGTTTGGGTATTTTGATGACCATTTCATTGAAGTCTCCTGACCTCATTCTCAGCTGACAGGAATTAACTTTGCTTCTAGTTGCCGGCCCTACTTTACCTTTACACGACCCATCCCCAATTCGATTCCTCGAAATCCTATTTCCATAACTGAGGATCGGCAGGTAGCTCACAATGTCTATCTGTAGACACCAACCCAGAGACCTAGCTCGATTATGCACCCCTAACTCCCCCATCCTGCTTCGCGTCAGGTCTCTATTGCCTTCTCCAGTTATCTACATCTCTGTTACAGCAGTTCCAATGATGCCACCTTCCACATTATCATTTCCGAATTGGCCTCTGTCTTTGCTCGGCTGAAGAGTTCCCTTCTTCAGGCACATAACCTGCAATTCCGCCCTCATCCCTTCTCGTCACCACCAGAGCCATGATTCAGTTCGCCTTGTCCTCACTTGCCACAGCAACACCTACATATTCAACAGGTTTCTGCAATTTCAGCCGCGAGCGCCATGTGACCACTAAAGGCATCATTCCCTCCCTTCCCCTTTCAACAATCCAAAGGCACTATTCCCTCTGTAAAGCTCTTGGTTAGTCCTCTGTCAATCCCAGAATCACTCCTCTTGCAACAAAAAATATCGCATGCAAGTGTTGAATGATGCGGCACCTGTTCTTTCCCCTCTTCCCTTTTCACAGAGAGCGTCCCAAACATTCTTTCTGGATGAAACAAGCATCTAATTGTACTTACTTCGAACTGAATACATGGTATTCGTTACTCACGATGTAGTCTATTCTGTTGAGAACAAATGGCGATTCGATGAGGCTTCAATGAACACGTCAACTTTCTATCAGCACTTTTCAGCCCTAAAAGTGCTCCTGTATTTTTGAATAGCGGGTATTGGTAATGGACGAGCAACTTGAATTGGAGGAAGTATGGGTTCGTGCTCGGTGTCCGCATCCCCTATTGGCTAACAATAGTAGCAGTTACCCTGGAATCAACCTTCCTCTTTCCTATCATATTGGCAGATATGTGGTCCTCTTTGACAATTATTTCATATTTCCCTCCCACTGCCATGTATCAGCAGCCAGACCTGGAGCCCACACTGAGAGATGGCTCTGTCGTGTCAGTCACTGCACTGTCATTGTGCAGCAGAATTGGAGACCACACCGAAAGCTGACCACGTGGTGCCTGGCATTGCACGGTGAAGCAACGAGTAACATGTGAAGTCTGAGCACAAGTGATTAAATATCGGTTGTATTGATATGCTACGCACACCCCTTCCTCCCACCCCTGCACCAAGTGACCCACGAAGATGATTCTTCCGCGACATTTAGGTCAAATCTGCACTGCACCTGGACAGAGAAAATCCCTGCATGAGGCATTCACATGCCCACACACCGTGAGGGCCCTAAGTTATTAATCAAACATTTTGCACAAATTGACATGGATAAATGTTTGACTAATATTACGTTAATAAATTGCACTCAAATTAATATTCATTCATGTGCCACCTAATAGTGTTTCCTTGAAGGCTGGTATTTTCTAATTATAGAGCTGCCCCTTTGAGTTCAGCGTGGTGGACGCTTGCAGCTGTCGTAAAAATGGCACTGCAGATATTTACAACCGGCATTTTCGGCGGTGCGACCGAGAATGGGACTGGCTTCAGGTTGGTGCATCTGGACTACATTGCTGGTGCCTGCATGGGCATGGGACGAGGGTCTGTCAAGGGCACAGATGTACTTCCGTCTTGAAAGAGGACACTATCTGCAGCTGCGGTAACGCCAGTCTGATCCCATGGGGCTGCACATTATCTCTCACTGAGCTGCATGAGAGAAAACTAAAGGACACCACTGATCCGATCAAAGCTCCTCTCCATTCGAACCACTAAATCTGTTAACGCTGCATCTCTACTTTTCGAGGCTGGAAGACACTGTAGAAACCAAAGCCCCAATAGCAGCAGGTTGGGTTTCAATCAAAGCTTGCCTTGGTGGTTACCAGGGATCTAGCATAGTAAGCTTCCGTAGAGGACAGCACATTCTTCATAAGAGAACACAGGCAACTCGTTCCATGAACAGGAACGTCTGGGTGCCATTCATAGACTATTGGCTCCTCCATGTTCTCATCCATGATGTTGAAAGTATTTGACAGGTTACCCACACAACCGTTCTCTGCTGGTACTATTCCAATTTCCTTTGCGTGAAGACCCAGGCATTGAATTGGTATTCCCCACACTCTTCAGCAATGTTTGGGTCAGGGCGCACTCGCCTGCCTCCTCTGTCCTCTACTGTGCCTTTCACCACTACCCGTGCTACTCACTTGCAATGTGAACTTCACCCTGCACAGACTGTGCTATCTCACCATCATTCCCATGCATTGTGCTAAACGCTGAACTGGTGCGTGTTGAAGTCAGAGGGGTGACTCTTCAGATTGGTATTGCTGGCTTGGTTCTCCTGCTTCTGAAGGGCCTAGTCGTGAAGAAGAATCTGTCAGCAGAGACAGTAAAAGCGAAATATGAGTACTGGGCAGGCTAAGCAACCTCATATCTGTCAGAGTGGAGAGGCAACTACAATTTGCCGTAGTTCCCTTAAAGAGATGCATATCGAACACAAGAAGAAAAGAAGAGAACCTTTCACAAAACAAATCAATGTCGATGGTTATGTATTTTGCTGCGATGTGTCCGCTTTGGAGACCTGTTAAGTTAGTGAGTCACGCAGCATTTTCTGAATAGTTTAGATGTGGGGTCGGGGTCAGTTTATTTGAACTTGTTCAGTTTGTCCGCAGGAGGTCAGTTTCTGAAAATACTGTCCGTTTATGGTTAGTGGCCAGTTGATGTTCATTGTGCCATTCTATAGATGCCGTGCACATTTAATTTCTTGACCATGAAACAGTTATGAAATACTGGATAAACACATATTGCATCAGTTGGAGCCATTGGTGCAGTTTATGGAAATGGATCTACCAGTGGTGGTAAGCATTATGATATTAAACATAATGTCAAGAAAACCTGCTACAAAAAGGGGATTTTTTTTAAATTCATGGATTGGCAACCGACTTTAAACGTTTAATTATTAAGTATAATAAACTCACCTCTTCCTTGTTTAAACTCAAGAAAACTTGTCCAATTGGTTCTTTTGCGATCACAACAAAGGATAAAGATAAAACACTCACTGGAGTGTTAAGTACATCCAGTGTTTAGAAAGGAATAACCCCTGCTGCGGTCAAATGAGAAGAAGGACAATTGGTGTGTAGTGTGACCCCTCGTCACCTGATCGTAACAATAAGCAATGCACTATTCTGTATTCCAAAGAGACGAGGATATCACTGTGAAAATGTAGCCAGTGCACTCTTTACTCTTCCCCACCAGAGGTGTAAGCTGGTATTCACCAAATGAGGTAGACTTTACTATATCATTTTAGCCTCTGCACTCATCATTACTATATAAATATAATACTGCACTGTCATATCGACAAAATAATGGAGGTATTACTGTATCAATGCAACAATTGTACTGTGCAGTATTCACCAGCAGAGGGAGGCAGTACTGTTTAAATGCAAGCATGACACCGTTCAGAATCCACAGGCAGATATGGACAGTATTATACCAATATAACTATTGCGCTGTGCAGTTTTCAACAGTGGAACAGTCAATCAAATTATATTCTGGGCTTTGGGAAGTTTCAATTCATGTCTGCGCAATATCTGGGCAAGTACACTGTTTGACATATAGCGTGTTCAGAAGAAAGCATGTTGCTGAACTTGTTTGTTTAGTGACTGTGATTCATGGCACTTTCCAAGGGACCTATTTGTGCCACTGCAAGGTTTCTCTTTGATGTCAATAAGATTCTCCTTGCAATGTTACTCTACTATTGCGTCAATGACTGACAGTCACCTGCAGCTTTACAAAGAGGGAGAGAATGGATCAACATCTGCAAACAATAGCCTGGAAGCGTATGATCTGGGAGTTTCAATGTGTATATTCAAATTGCCATATAGTATATATCGAAATTATGATACATATGGCAGTTCAGAGTGTCCACAGGTTGTGCTACCTCTGCTCGTTTGTTCCTGGTGAGCTTCCATCTCCAACTATTAATTCTTTAAACTACTGTCTTTTTGTTTCATTAAAAACCTCATTAATGCTGCCTGTTCCTTGTAAGGAACAATGGCTCTGATGGTCTCTGGACTGGCCTGTGGTTTAGCAGAGTTTAGTAAGACATATGATGAAAAGACTGAGGACCGAGTCAGCAAACTCTTGAACATAATGGAGTCTTCTTTACTCTGTTTTCTTTCACTTTCTCTTTCAGTTCCATCTTCAGGCTCGTGTGTGCATGGTAGCCTCAAATGAACAATATGTACAATACAATTCTCAAAACACTACGATATGCAGTTAGTAACTGTATGAAGCATGCTTTACTGTATTTGTTTTATCATTTATCAACGTATATTCGCGGCTCTTGGCGGTAAGTGCATCTCGCCATTTGAACAATTACATGACATTCCTGGATTGCGAGTTGTGTGTGCAGGGGATCCCTCGGGTGCGAGAATTTATTTGCAAGAGAATACTGGGAGTGAGACTATGTACTAGTTTTCACAGAATCGTAGGGCATTCTCAGCATTTACAAATAGACCTCTGGATTTATGTTATCGACAGACAGTTCTGGGATTGCTTATCAATGAATACAATTTGTCCATTGAAGTGGCAACATTTGAAAAGAATCTCTGGGAGTCTGGTAATATCTTCTGTGTCCATAAGATTTTCGTTACAGGAGACCTTGCAACTGTCAGTATTTATTGTGTCCCGTTAATGTTATCTATTGACAGAGATACTCGGAAATTACCGTGTTGACAAGGAGATCCTCGGATTTCAACGTTTATATAGGATCTTGCATGTATGGCATACGTTTCATCCGAATATCAGTGCTTACTGGATGTTCCTTCGTTACTTGCACCATTTTCAGGATGATCATGACTAAGCAGGGCGGCACAGTGGCGCAGTGGTTAGCACCGCAGCGTCACAGCTCCAGTGACCCGGGTTCAGGTCCAGGTACTGCCTGTGTGAAGTTTCTAAGTTCTCTCTGTGACCGTGTGGGTTTCTGCTAGGTGCGGTGGTTACCTCGCACAGCGAAAGACTTGCAGGTTGACAGGTAAGTTAACCATTATAAATTTCCCCGAGTTTAGGTAAGGGATATGGGATTAATTTAGGATTCGCATCAATGGGTGGTTGTTGATCGGCACAGACTGGGTGGGCCGAAGGGCCTGTTTCAGTGCTGTATCTCTAAATGAATAACGTACCAGTAGTCATGATTTACAAGATTGGCCGGCTTCTCACAGATACAAGAGACCCACACCAAACATCTTAAACCTCCATCGTTATGTACGACTAATTCAAGTTGCTGTCAACACCCATATCTCATACTTACTGTATTGTAAGTCTGTTTGATATCTGCAAAACATAACTCAGGGGGACGAACCTATCAGATTGTGACAGAACCCGATACCCCTGCAGAAACCAGTGAGTGGATGGCAAAGTTATAAGGGTCATTAGCCTGGTTCCAATACAATTTGTGAATTCATTGGTTAAATGTCCATTTCAGGAGAGTTGTTGTTTTGCATCCGGGAATGAATTTATTTCAAGGTTTTCTACTTGTGGCAACTTTATTGAGACACCTCAACTGTGCTAATTTATTGATCAGCATTAGATCTTCAGGATCTTTTCATTCTCCAGTTCTACTTTCACTCCCGGATGTATCAGACTGACATTAATTTTTATTTATTGAGTTACAGTGGAGAGTTTATTGAAACAACCATCTACCTTCAGCTCCCATCTTTGCATTGAATAATAGTGAGTTAATAACTGACATTGATAGACGCTAAATTCCTGTTGATTGGATCACAACGAGTTGACCGTTTACAGTAACACAGCCTCACTCGCCTGACTAGATTATTAACAGTATTACTGTTTCATTAACCTATATATGCAGGTAGAGAAAAAAGCCTGAACATTTCACGAGTTCATCTATTTTACTTTAAAACAACAGGGAGAATTGATGCTCCTGCTGTACCTAACTTTGCTGATTGATTTGAACTTAGTCATTTATCGTGAACTGTTGATATTTTGTGTTTTACATTTTGGAAAGTGTACACAGATTACCGTATCTTTGTACTGTGAGTCAGTCTTTGTAATAAGAGATCAGTTTATTTGCAATCACTGAGCTGTCACATTGTTCCAATGATCAACGATATTGCACAAACATTCCTCCCCCGATACTTTGTCCTTATGGATTTTATGCAGCTAGGTTCAAAGTCCGAGGTGAAATGTCCTGCAGCGGTATGTTGATATCACAGAAATTATCACAATGTCAGGCGCTTCCTCTCAGTTCAACAGAACAGCAAAACACACAGTGACTGTTCTGAGGTTCTGTGCGCTGCTTTTCATATATTTCGGTAATGGAAATTCTTTGTTGATTCCAAGTGATCACCTTTTATAAAACGCATTCCTTTATCCTAACAAAGAACACATCACTTCCCTCCCTGCATAGTTCAACGATGGTGAATGTTTGGAACTTCTGATTACCAGTCAGTGTGTCTTTGTGATCTGATTCTCTGGACAGTCTCACTGAGTGATCACGTTTCCTCAATGATTTGGCAAGTTACCCTCGAAAGCTACACAGTGCTTATATGGAGTATAATTGTGCTGCATTTCTGACAGGAACGATTCAGAAACACATTGCCGCTCTACAGTGGGATTATACAGCAAAATTGGGCAACAAACACAGTGATGGCTCGATTGCTGGTAATGGTGGTAATGGTAATCGAGGTGGCTGCCCTCGACATCAAGGCAGCAAGTTACAAAATGTATTTCTAAAGAGATCACTTTCCTCATCCCCTCAAAGCCCCTCTTTGCCAGCCTCTCCAAAGTCATGTTTCTGTTGCATGTATTTATTTCTCTTTACATTCAATTGCAACCTCACTTCTTCATTTATTCATGACATTTCCTTCTGTAAAAAGGCAAAATCCTGCGGATGCTGGGAAGCTGGGAAATTAACAGCAAGTTCTGGAACTACCTTGTAGGCAAGGTAGCATTTTTAGAAAGAGGAACAGAGTTATAATTCTGAATTTTCTTCAGAACTACACAGTGTTCTGTTGCGGCAGTATTCAAGTAAGAACAGAGGCTGGGAAAAGGGGAACAGAGCAAAGGAATGAAAGAGCTAAAGAGAATAACTGTGATAGGGTGGAAGGCAGTAATGATTAAATGGAGAGCGGAATCATTTCCAACGCTCGATGTCAGAAACAAATGGAGGAGTAGTTATCACATGCGTTTTTGAAGTTGACGCTGATTCCGGAAGATTGAAACCGTGTAGCAAGCCGTGGACAGAGAGGTCAGCATGGGAATGGGGCAGGGAATTATAATGGCAAGTGACCGGAAGCTAAGCTTCACGTTTGCAGACTTATTGGAAATGCTCAACAAAACAGCAGCAGAATATGTGTTTGGTTTCCTCAGTGTAAAGGACAATGATTGTTAATGTGATATTTATTTGTTCAGAGATACAGCACTGAAAGAAGCACTTCGACCCAATGAGTCTGTGCCGACCAACAACCACCCATTCATACTAACGCTATATAAACTCCATATCCCCTACCAGTCTCCTACCACCTCCCTAAACTAGGGCAATTGACAACAGCCAATTTACCGATCAACATGCAAGTCTTTGTCTGTGTGAGGGAACCAGAGCACCCGGCGGAAAACCACAAAGTAACAGGGAGAACTTTCAAACTCCACAAGGGCAATACCCAGAACTGAACCGAGATCGCTGTAGTCATGAGGCTGCGGTGCTAACGACGACACCACTGTGCAAGTACAGATAAGCTACTTCTTCATCTGGAAAGAGTGCTTGGAGCCCTGATGATTGAACGAGAGGACGTGAAAGGGCAGGTGATGCATCTCCAGTATTTGCATGGGAAGGTGCCATTAGAAGGGGAGTGGGTGTTTTTACTGATGGAACAGTAAGTCAAGATGTGCATTCAGAATGCTGAAAATTCACCCAGCAAATTCCCTCGTCACAATTTTCCCCTTGCAAATTTATTCCCCCCGAATATGTATTCCACCCCCGCAAATTATTTCTCTCCCACCGCAAATTTCCTCCTCTCCCTACTCAAAGTTTAACCACGGCAACATTTCCCCATGGAAAATTCCCGCACGGCAAATCTCCCCCCACCCCGTGAATAGACACCCCCATCTAGTTACCCCTCGCCTGCAGGCCCCTATCTGATATCTCTCCTGTGAACAGACTCCCATCTAAATACCCCCAGGAACAGACTCACATCTAAATACCCGTCCTGTGAACAGATCCTCCATCTAAATACCCTCAGGAGCAGACTTCTATCTACATACCTCCTGGAACAGACTCACATCTAAACTAAATACCCCTCCTGAGAAAAGATCCCCCATCTAAATACCCCCAGAACAGACTCCAACCTAAATACCCCCAGGAACAGACTCCCATCTAAATACCCCTCCTGTGAACAGACTCCCATCTAAACACTCCCAGAGACAGACTCCCATCTAAATACCCCCAGGAACAAAGTCCCATCTAAAACCCCCTGTGAAAATACCCCGATCTAATGCCCCTGCTGTGAACAGTCCACCCATGTAATTAATCCCTCCCCTCCCCGTCAAAAGTCCCACATCAAATCAATCCATGAACAGACTAGGGAATCTGCCCATCCCCTCCCATTTTATACCTGGAGAATCCTCCCCCTCCAATTATAAACCTGGAGAATCCTCCCTTTCCAATTTTAGCATAACTAATTCCCTGTGTGAATATTGCCCTTTATTTCTCCCCTCTGCTCCAACTGTAAACACCAACCCTTTCTAAATACCCGGCCTGTCCTGTAAAGGTTCCACTCTACTAATTCCCATCCTGTGCCATCGCGCCCGTGAGCATCCCCACCCCCCGCCCCCCGTGTAACCTCCATCCCAGTTAACAGCCCCCCACGCCCCCCACCGTGTAATTCCAACTTCCATCCCTTTCCTGGGTGTGGCTCCGTCTCCCGACAATCTTTAATTCACTTTAATTCCAGGTCTGGGTAAGCCACTGGAATTCCATCAACTGGCTCCCAGACGCCCGGCACCTTTAACTCATGTACGGCCAACGGCAGGGCCGGGCATAGAGCAATGACCAACACCCCAGAGGCTAACGGCATTCTGAACCTTTAACGCACAGGAAGATCCCAGCCCAGACACATCCCTCTCTGCAGAAAGGCTTTTCACCTGTTCTCCCCGTCACCTTCAGGGATGGAAACAGAGGAAGACACACACAGACACACACACTGACTGGCACAAGGACGGGAGGGGGCCATTCAGCCCTTTGAGCCTGTCCCACCCATGTTAGATCATGGCTGATCTGTCCCTTCCCTCATTGACCCACAAGAAGACAGGCAGAGACAGTCGGGGAGCATGCACACAGAGAGACAATGAAACTCGGGGCTGGACTCGGACTTGGTGCCAATGTTGCAAACCAGGGTGGTGGGGAGGAGGGTGGTTGTGAATCGGCTGCCCGTTCAGCAACTCTGCCCTATTTTTACATCAATGAGAGCAAAACTGGGGAGAGATGAAAAGCAAGATCCCGGTTCACAAACACCCTGTACAACACCAAGGCAGCGAGTTCAAATCCACCCGCAGACAGAGAGATAGAGACACAGAAAACAGAATCCGGAGTTAGGACAGACCATGGAGAGAGAAAAATAGATGGAAAGGGAGATGGAGAATGACATGCAGGCAGTCAGAAACCAGTGAGAGAGAAACTGAGAACAGAGGGTCAGAAATACCGAGAAGGACAGAGAGAGAGAGAGAAATTGAGACACAGAGAGAGAGAGACAGAGACAGAGAGAGAGTTGGAGGTGTAGAGAGCGAATACAGCAGCGATGTAAATATTGAGAGACGCAGAGACGTAAAGATGTGGAGGGGCAGAGATACAAAGTAAGACGTGTTTAGAGAAAAGCGAGGGGTTTCCCGGGGCGTCGGGGGAAATGTAGAGCTAATCTTGCAAGAAAGGAGGAGCAGAGATGGAAAGATTCAGGTATTTGGAAGTGAGTGAATGAAGAAATGGACTGAGAGAGAAAGACAGATAAAGACGCAGAGAGTCGCAGAAAGAGAATGAAAATGAAAACTTGTGAGACTCCAGAGAGGGGCAGAGATAGAAAGGATGTTGAGATACAGAGATTGGGATTTAAAGATGTGAAGAAACAGAGATAGGAACAAGGAGGAAGGTGCAGGGAACAAGTTGCAGCAAGCGATGGAGAGAGGGAAATCTACGGGATAACATTGACTGTTCTGGAGCAGCGCTTCCCAAACTATTTGCTTCAGAGCTCCCTCCAGCCCCCTCCCTTGTGGTAAAAAATCCACAGACCCCCGAAACACAAAACCAAAATACTGCGGATGCTGGAATTCTGAAATAAAAACAGTGCTGGAAATACTGAGCATCTCCAGCATTTGTTTGTTTTTTCCATCAGCCCTGCAAACACATAGTCTTCTTTTCTGTATCTAGAAATGAATTTAACAATGACACATATATATTTATTATTACTTCCCTCCCTGGTTTTGCCTTGATGCGGCCATTGAAACGGTTGACTCCTTTTGAAGGCTGGAGGATGCTACAGAGATAGAGAACGTTTTAGTGGCTGGAGAGGTTACAGAGACAGGGAGGGTTGAGTGGCTGCTGGAGATTACAGAGATAAGGAGGTTTTCTGAGGCTGCAGGATTTTGCAGGGCATGGGAGGAGTTGGAAGAGGTTACAGAGGTTCAGTGAGCTGCAGGGTCTGGTGGAGGTTACAGAGTTATGATGGTTATAGGGCTTGGAGTAGGTAGAGATTTATGAGGGTTCAGGGGCTGGTGGAGCCTACAGAGTTAGGCAGGTTTGTAGGGGCTGGAGACGTTTTCAGAAGTAGTGAGGGTTGTCGGGGCTATTGGAGATTACAGGGATAGTAAGGTTTTTGGCATCTTGAGGAGATTACAGAGACGGAGAAACCTTGTAGGGATTAGAGGATGTTCCAGCAATAGGGAGGGTTGTATTATCTAGAGGATGTTATCAAGATAGGGAGCAGCTGTAGGGACTGGAGGACGTCAGCGACATAGGCAGGGCTAGCGGTTTCAGACGTTATTGAAGCGATAGGGAGGGTTATAGAGGCTGGTGCAGATGACAGATGTCGGATTATTTTTCTCAGGCCTGGTGAGATTACAGAAATCTCGATGGACGTAGTGTCTGGAGGAGGTTACAGAGATAGGGAGGGCTTTAGGGCGCAGGAGGATCTTACAGAAATTGGTAGGATTGTTGGGGCTTCAGGACGTTGGAGAGATATGGAGAGTGTAGGGACTGGAGGAGTTTTCAGAGATATGGAGAGTGTAGGGGCTGGAAGAGTTTTCAGAGATACAGAGAGTGTAGGGGTTGGAGGAGTTTTAAGAGATATGGAGAGTGTAGGGGCTGGAGGAGTTTTCAGAGATATGGAGAGTGTAGGGGTTGGAGGAGTTTTCAGAGATACAGAGAGTGTAGGGGTTGGAGGAGTTTCAAGAGATATGGAGAGTGTAGGGGCTGGAGGAGTTTTCAGAGATACAGAGAGTGTAGGGGTTGGAGGAGTTTTAAGAGATATGGAGAGTGTAGGGGCTGGAGGAGTTTTAAGAGATATGGAGAGTGTAGGGGCTGGAGGAGTTTTCAGAGATATGGAGAGTGTAGGAACTGGAGGAGTTTTCAGAGATATGGAGAGTGTAGGGGCTGGAGGAGTTTTCAGAGATACAGAGAGTGTAGGGGTTGGAGGAGTTTTAAGAGATATGGAGAGTGTAGGGGCTGGAGGAGTTTTCAGAGATACAGAGAGTGTAGAGGTTGGAGGGGTTTTAAGAGATATGGAGAGTGTAGGGGCTGGAGGAGTTTTAAGAGATATGGAGAGTGTAGGGGCTGGAGGAGTTTTCAGAGATATGGAGAGTGTAGGGGCTGGAGGAGTTTTCAGAGATACAGAGAGTGTAGGGGTTGGAGGAGTTTTAAGAGATATGGACAGTGTAGGGGCTGGAGGAGTTTTCAGAGATACAGAGAGTGTAGGGGTTGGAGGAGTTTTAAGAGATATGGAGAGTGTAGGGGCTGGAGGAGTTTTAAGAGATATGGAGAGTGTAGGGGCTGGAGGAGTTTTCAGAGATATGGAGAGTGCAGGGACTTGAGGAGTTTTCAGAGATACGGAGAGTTGCAGGATCTGGAGGGAATTCCAGAGCTCAGGGCCTCAGTAACTTGCAGAGTTAGGGAGCGTTTTAGGGTTGGAGGAGATTACAGACATAGCGAGGGTTGTAGGAGTGAAGGAGTTTACAGAGATAGGAGGGGCAGTAGCGTAGGTTTTGATTAAAGTTTTATCAGATATGAAAGGAATTAATAAGAATTGTGTGGACATTAGCCTTTTCCTGCTGCTGTTTAATTCAAGGTCAGACCTTTAAAGTCGAAGGCAGGCCATTGATGGTGGAAGATAGGAAACAGTGCATCATGTTGAGAATATTGATTGTGTGGAACTCTCTCCCATGAAAACAATTCAGGAAATGCTGGAGCTTAATGAATAATTTTAAACCTGAGATGTATAGATTTTTTTCTCGCCAAGTGGATTGAGGAATATGAACTCTGAGGTGGGTTATGGAGTTCAGATTCAGATCTGCTATGATGTCACTAAATGGAAGTTCAAACTTGAGGGCTGAATGGCTTCCAGTTAATTATATGTATACCAGTAGTAAGAACACTAATCTGAGAAGATAAGATCCCGTTATTATTTGCAAGGAATGATGAACAATCATTTATTTTTGGATAAACTTGCAGCCTCACAGTAGATTTTTCTGCTACTTACGATTATCACATTAATTCCAACATCCTCTCCTCCTCAATTCCCCTCATTCTCTTCCCAGCAACATTTTTTTTCCACGAGAAGTCAGTTCCTGCTGCCACAAGACTCACACTGGATTGTGTGTGTGTCTGTGTGTGTCTGGCGGGGGCGGTGCGTGCATGTGTATTTGTGTGTGTGCGTGTGTGTATATGTGAGTGTTTGTCTGTGTCAATGTGAGTGTGCTTTGATTCTTTAATGGGCTGTGGACGTGGCTAGCTGGGCCAGCATTCATTGCCCGTGTATAATTGCTCGTGAGAATGACATGGCGAGTTTTAATTGGTATGTGTGTGTTTGAGATGGTGTTTATGAATGAGACTGCGCGTTTGGACTTATGTGCATGTCACATTCAGCGGGGTTTGGGGTAAATGTGTAACCCATGTGGCTCTTAAAAATATTATCAGTTTAATCTCTCCCGCGAGAGAGACAGAGAGAGTGAGAGAGAGAGAGAGAGCAGTGACCAGGTTGGGGGGAATGGAAGGGAGTTGGAATCAAGAAAGTGTTCACAAAATATGAACAAATAATATTCATAACAATGACTGACACAAAAAGCTTTCCACCATCTGCAGCATTTTGCTGGTCTCTGACCAAGTTTTGTTTGCTGAGTCGCACTGATGAACTGAGAATGGAACTAGTGCAAGTTGAGGGGAGACTGTGATTGCGATTTCCCTTCATATTCTCCAGAGGGAACTCTGACTCTCTATCTTCCCCCTTTTCTGTCCGGTGCTCCGAAGGTCAATTCTTGCCCACCAGCAAAGTATTATTTGTCATGTGCAACCATCGACCTCGCCAAAACCGGTCAGTGTATTTCCGGTATCCAACTGTTCACTTCTGGCACAGTGCCCAGCTGCCCTTTGGTGTGTGTGACAACCCCCAACACCAGTGGTTTTTGGCATCGAGTTGTCTGTCATCTCTTCTCTGCTGCTGCACTGCTCTTTGGCGAGTGTCTCTTCATAACCCCAACCCACCAATGTATTGTGGGTCAACCCGCTGTCAGTCACATCTTTTTCATGGTGGATAAATATTATATTCAAGTACTGGAAATACTTGGACCTGCCTTGGACTGCTCCCAGTTGTAATGTTTATTCATTAGTTGAATAATTGATGTACTGGATATTTCACCGCGCTCTTGAACTGCTCTCTGAACTTGGACTGAGTCACCCCATAAATAAATGTATTTGTGCTGCAACTTAAAATCCGCAACATCCATCCGACTTGTCGAAATATAGATTCAGAACTGTTGTAATCCCTGGGATCAGATACTGTGATTTTATAATATAAGAAATGTACAACATGCACTAACCACAGAAGTATGAAGCTGCTTGATATGGTGAAGAGTAAAATCACAGACGTCCTTCTGCTTTCCATCTCTGGGTCACAGCGATTCTCCTCCTCGCTCTGACGCCTCAGTCCCTTACGGATTCGACTGGCCGCTAAAATGTGTCGGACTGTCAGAGCGTTGAGCAACAGAATTAAAGCAAATGGGAGCAATGAGGTTAAACGCTTATTAAACCAGTCAAATCCCACCCATCCATTATCAGTATAATAGCTTACTTTTATAACACAAAACCACGGTACATTGTCCATTATCCATAGAGGTTCAGGGATAAAGTAGTAGGGGATGTTTTGTGAACAGAGCAGAATGCAGTTTGTTGCTAGAACCACAGCCGCAGTTTTCTCGGTGCAATATTTTGTTTTCAGCTTCTGGCAACAAATGGCCACAAATCGATCAAAGGTGAAAGTGACTGTGAACCAGACAGAACAGTCTGCGGCTGCACAGACCAGGACAATGTTAACACTACACACAGGGGTGATTTTCAGGAAGGAAATTGGGAAATAATAAGTACTGATCCAAAACAGTTTGACGTCAGTGATAATGACCAGTAGATCCGCCATTGCCACAGCCAACAGGTAGCGAGTGGTGCAGGTGGAGAGGCCGCATTTTCCCCGAGCCAGGATCACAAACGCCACTAAATTAACTGGAAGAGAGAAAGGGGAACAATGACTGGGAATTAATGATCAACATTTTACAGACAGTAAGGGCAGGATTTTGTCACCTCAGATAGGTGAGTTGCTGGCGTGACAGAGGTTAAAATTTTAAAAATTTCAACTCCGATCACAACCCACCTCTGACCGAAGCTGTGACAGGGGATGGGCAGACCAACGCTCCATGGAGGCAGGTTAGCAATTGGAATATTTTACTGATGCTGGAAATTTCTCATTTTATGCGTTTGACAGGTTTAACTCTGGCCGGCCTGCTTTCCCTGTTATTATCGGGAACATTTGCATGTGAAATGCCATGTACAAAGAAAGTTGGGTTGGGCCATTCTAACCATCCCCCACCAGTACAGGACCCCGAACGGCGAGATTAGACACCACATCCCGGAATTAGACCCGCCCTTCCGGGATCAGAATTCCCTCCAGGATTGGACCCCTCTCCCTTGATCAGACCATCCGTCGTCTCTTGGATAACATACTCTCCAGTACCCATCCTTCCCTGGCCTGAGAACACACTTCAGGATAGGAGCCCCATCCCCTGCTTTCAGGATTGGCAACCCAGTGATCGGACATTTCAATACTCTGTCCCGCTCTAGAGTTAGCCTTTGGAGCCCCCAATGTCAGGCAGTTACTCCCAAACCCCGGGGTCCGTATTTGGACAGCCCTGGTCCTACGATCTGGTCGACACTCCTCCCTGCCCAATTGGAAGCAAAGCCTGTTAGTGTGACATCAGGCGGGGTCCCTGTCAAGGATTAAAAGCTTAATGTATGCAGGTAAAACTCTGGAACACCTATCCCACCTATGTCACTCACCCGTTAATATCCAGACCAAAGAGAAAACAAAATATTAACACAGCTGTAAATCTGATTGAAAATAGGACAATGTTGAAGAGGAAAAGGTGTTGTAGTGTCACTAAGCTAGTAGTCAAGAGGGGCAGGCTAATGCCCCGGAGTCACCGATAAAGATCCCACCACGGCAGTTGCTGGAATTTAAATTCAATGGAATTAATAAAGACGGCCAATCAACAAAAAGCAGGAATTGAAAGTTAATGGTGGAATGATACTAGCAATTGTTGTTGTCTAAAAAATATTTGCTTCACTAATGTCCTTTAGGGAAGGAAATCTGGCGACATGTGACGCCAGTCCAAGCGCAATGTGGTGACTCTTAGCTGCCCTCTGAACTGGTCTGGCAAATAACTCAGTCGTCGAGGGAAATAAGGGATGGCCAATCAATGCTGGCCTGACCAGCAGCACACACATCCCGTGGAAGAATTAAAGAAAACACTCAGCAGGGCAGACAAAATCTGTAGATATAGCAAGGGAGTTAACGATTCAATCTGATAGGCTTTCTCCAGTACTCGGCCAAATTAGAGATGAACAGTTTTAAAGTCATGATAGAGTCTGTGAAAAGTCTGGTATGGGAGAGGAAAGAACAATGGGGAAGGTCTGTGATCAGTTGCAGGGCAGGAATGATGCAAAGAAAAGCAAAATTATGGCGAATGGGACAAAGAAAAGGGAGAGGATTAAAAAAGTGGGTGGTTGAAATGGTTACAGCAGATTACAAAAGGAGGGAGGAACCTGCGAAATCTGGCAAAGACGAGCCTGGAAAAGTGACACAGAATGGTGTGTAAACCCACCAGCTGTGAATTAATAGAGAATCCCTACACCATTTCTCCTCTGACTGACTCTGGTGTCACTTTCCCCCAGTAACAGCACAGGCTGTCCGAGAAAGTGAAAGCAATATTTATTATCTGAATATTTTAATCTCCATGTTGAACCCGAGATGCAATAAAACACCAATTCGAAATTGAGCTGCAATGGAAGAGGTTAGATGGTCGGCGATAGAGAGGTCAGAATGGAGCAAAGTGTAGAATTAAAGTGATAAGTGATTGGAAGGTCAGGATTATGCTTGCTGACTGAACGAGGGAGTCATGCAATGCAATCACCCAATCTGCATTTGCTCCTGTCCCAATGACCAGCCGACTTCACCATGCGTACTGAATACTATTACTAAATGGTAAATAGTACAGCAAATTGTTTCGCTGGGAAGGATTGTTTGGGGCCTTGGATACAGGGAAGGGAGGAGGTGAAAAGGGAGTTGTTGCCTCTCCTGCCCTTGCATGGGAAGGTGACAGGGAAATGTATCTGATATTGTGGTTAACTGTGCAACGGACGTTGGTGCAGGGAACAGGGTGGTAGAAGAGGAGCCAAATATATGTTGAGTGCTGGACTTAAACCGACATGGTGGAAATGTTGGAGGATGGTGTGTTCATTGCGGATGCGAGTGGGGTGGAAATTGAGGACAAGAGGAACATTATGATGGTTTTGGCTGGGAGGGGTATGGGTGAAGGCAGTAACACGGAAAATAGGATAGACACGATGAAAGGTCCTGTTACCCATTCTGGAGGGTAATCCTTGGATGGCGATTAATGACGCACTGGTGTGAAAGGTAACATCATAGGAACAGATGGAATAGCGATAGAGAAACTGGGAGACTGACACTGTGTCGTTCTAGGGTGGATGGAAAGATAATCAAGGTAGCTGTGAGAGTTGGTTGGATTATTGTAGATATTCGTGGATAGCCAATCCATGAAATAGAGGCAATATGGTCGAGGAAGGAAAGGGAAATGCCAGAGCAGAATGCCAGTTTTTGATAGAACCACCACCGCAGTTCTCCTGGTGCAATATTTTGATTTCAGCTTCTGGCAACAAATGGTGATAAATCGATCAAATTTGAAAGCGACGGTGAACCAGACGGAACAGTCGATGGCTGCACGGATCAGGAAATAACGAGAGCGACACACAGAGGTGAGGTCCTGGAAATTTAATGGGAAATAAATCCTATTGATTTTCCGGAGTATGATCTCAGTGATAATGACCAGTAGATCCGACGTTGACATGGCCAGCAGGCAGCGGGTGGTGCAGGTGGAGAGTCCGCAATTGCCCTTGGACAGGATCACAATTGACACTAAATTAACTGCAAAGTAGAGAAGGGAGAAGTGGCTGTAAATTACTGAAAAACATTCTCCACTTCTTAAGCCAGGCAGGAAGGGTTTCAGAACGAAAACGGTGTGGGTTGGGATCCAGTCAGATCGGGCCCATGACCTCAAGCTGCCTCCAACACCAGCACTTCCAGATTTAACAAATTGTGGAAGGGGACATGCAGCACCCTGCTCACCGGACGCTGGTCAACTCGTCAAATGTAGCAATTAGGAGCCAAAGAATGGGTAGACTGGAGAACTGCACCCCTTCTCCAAACACTCCCACTGTAGGAACCCATCCCAGACTCGAATCACTCCCTGGGGTCGAAGAAATCCATCCCTGACTCGAACCAGTCCCTCGGATAGGTGACGCTCATACATCTTGGACCACTCCCTCTGATGTATAATTGTGTGACAGTGAAAAGGGAGTTTCATATTTCAATGCAAATGTGATCAAAGCACAGACATTTATTTCTACAGGAATATCATTAAAAGAAAAGTGTCATAATAACGTATTAGAAAGGTGGTGATTAAACACATCAATAATGTGTACTCTTCTGGACTATACATGATAAAGCTATCCAGGGTAACCAGCCGGTGCACGTGTTCTTCACAAAAATAAAACCAGAACTGGGAGATTATAGTTATTGGGATATGTTGTGGATCTATTATGTCGATAACTGAAGAATGAGTGTTGAACTAATCGAGGCCTTTAAAATTATATAAGGGTTAGAGAGTAAGTAGCTGGTGAGTATCCTTTTGAATAGGGTTTATTTTACTTAGTGTACTGCATTGAATTTTAGTCTGGTTAACCAGAACTAGTAAGGTTTTATTAATAATTCTGAGGTGTGGTAGTATTAGTAAGGGTTCTTGTTTGGCAGTAACAAATGGTCCCCTATTAAATAAAGGAATGGCAGGGGTGCTTCAACCACCAGAGTGCACTTCCTGTGCCATGTGGGAGCTCCAAGATACTTCCCGTACTCTGGAGAATCATTTGTGCTGGAAGTGTTGTCAATTGCGGCAGCTTGAGCTCTGGGTTTTGGAACCTGAGTGGCAGCTTCCGACACTGTTGTGCATTCATGTGGATGAGAGTAACGTGGATAGCACATTTATAGATGTAGTCACCCCACAGCTAAATAGTATGCAGGGAGAGAGGGAATGGGATGCCACCAAGCAGTCAAAAATAATCAAGCAGGTTGTGCAGGAGACCCCTGAGTGCATCGCAATCTCCAACATGCATTCAGCTCTGAATACTGTGGAAAGTGGTTCTTCACCTGGGGAGCGAGGTCAGAGCCAAGTCTATTGCACCACGGATGGCTCAACTGCACAGGGGGGTATAATGAAGACTGGAAGAGCTATCGTGACAGGTGATTCAACATTCAGGGGAACAGGCATGCGTTTCTCTGATCACAGGCATGAATCCAGGATGATGTGTTGACTCCCTGGCGCCAGGGTCAAGGATGTCACTGAGTGGCATCCTTAACATCCTGAAGGGGAAGGGCGAACAGCCAGCAGTCATGGTCCACATCGGAACCAATGTTATAGGTAAAAAGAGGGATGTGGTGTTGCTGTCAATATTTAGGGAGCTAGGTAAGAAATTAGCAAGCAGGGACTCAAAAGCAGTAATCTCTGGATTAATCCCAGTGCCAGGCACAAGTGAGTTTAGAAATTGAAGTATCGGACAGATGAATGCGTGGCTGGAAAGATGGTGCAGGATGGCGGGCTTTGGATTCCTGGGACACTGGGAACAGCTCTGGCGGAGATGTGACCTGGACAGACTGGACGGGTTGCACCTGAATAGAGCCGGGATGAAGTTCATTGCTGGACGTTTTCCTAGTGCTGTTGGGGACGGGTTAATTTAGTTTGGCAGGGGGATCGGGACCTGAAGATAAACTCAGTTGGGACAAAATCAGAAATGAAAATGGAAGGCAGAATATTAATCGATGATACTGGAAGTCGGAGGAAATAAATGTTCGAAAAAAACTGTATTCAAGGGTATCTATATCAATGCAAGGAGTATAAAAAATAAAGCAGATGATCTGAGGGCACATATAGACACATGGTAGTATGATATCATAGCAATTACAGAGATATGGCTGAAGGAGGGACAAAATGGCAGTTCAACATTCCTGGTTGCAAGGTGTTCTGACGCGATAAGAAGGGGAATAAGAAAGGAGGGGGGTGGCAACTTTGGTCAAAGAAACTATTACAGCTGCGAGGGGGATGATATGTTGGAAGGTATATCGAATGAGACCATATGGATTGAGCTGAGGAACTGAAAAGATGCAATCACACTGCTGTGATTGTACTATAGACCCTCAAACAGTCAGAGGGAGATAGAAGAGCAGTTACGTCGGCAAATCTCTGAGAAATGCAAGAACAATAGGGCAACAATAGTAGGGGATTTTAAATAACTCAATACTAACTGGGATCGTTTTAGTGTGAAAGGAATTGAGGGAGCAGAAGTCTTGACACGCATTCTGGACAGCGTTTTTGCCCAGCATGCAGCTTATCCAACAAGACAGGATGAAGTTTTTGACTTCGTTTTAGGAAATGAAGCTGGGCAGGTGGAAGGAGTGGCAGTCGCAGAGCATTTGGATGGTCGTGATCATAATTCAGTCAGTTTTAACATAATTATGGAAAAGGACAGAAATAGAGCAGGTGTTAGAGTTCTCAATTGGGGCAAAGCCAAATTTACTAAACTGAGGAATGATTTAGCGAAAGTGGAGTGGAAACAGCTACTTGAAGGTAAATTGATGTCAGAACAGTAAGAGGCATTCAAAGCGGAGATTCAAGGGGTTCAGAGCAAAGGTTCCAACGAAGACAAAAGGTGAGAAATCTAGAGCCCCATGGATGTCAGGGAGCCTACAGTGTAAGAAAAGGTAGAAAAGGAAAGCTTATGTCTGGCGCTGAGAACTCACAGAATCACAGAATCACAGAATAATACAGTGCAGAAGAAGCCCATCGGCCCTTCGAATCTGCACCGATGCATTAAAACACCTGACCTGTCTAGCAAATCACATTTGCCAGCACTTGGCCCATAGCCTTGAATGTTATGATGTGCCAAGTGCTCATCCAGGTAATTTTTAAAGGATGTGAGGCAATTTGCCTCTACCACCCTCCCAGGCAGGGCATTCCAGACCGTCACCACCCTCTGGGTAAAAGAGTTCTTCCTCAAAACCCCCTTAAACCTCCCGCCCCTCACCTTAAACTTGTGACCCCTCGTAACTGACCCTTCAACTAAGGGGAACAGCTGCTCCCTATCCACCCTGTCCATGCCCCTCATAATCTTGTATACCTCGATCAGGTCACCACTCAGTCTTCTCTACTCCAGTGAAAACAACCCAAGCCTATCCAACCTTCCTTCATAGCTTCAATGTTCCATCCCAGGCAACATTCTGGTGTATCGCCTCTGCACCCCCTCCAATGCAATCACATCCTTCCTATAACGTGGCGACCAGAATTGCACACAGTACTCCAGCTGTGGCCTTACCAAAGTTCTGTACAACTCCAACATGACCTCCCTGCTTTTGTAATCTATGCTTCAATTGATAAAGGCAAGTGTCACATATGCCTTTTTCACCACCCTATTAACCTGCCCTTCTGCCTTCAGAGATCTCTGGATAAACACGCCAAGGTCCCTTAGTTCCTTGGAACTTCCCATTGTCAGGCCATTCATTGAATACTTCTGTGTCACATTACTCCTCCCAAAGTGTATCACCTCACACTTTTCAGCGTTAAATTCCATCGCCACTTTTCTGCCTATTTGACCATCCCATCTATATCTTCCTGTAACCCAAGACACTCTACCTCACTGTTAACCACTCGGCCAATCTTTGTGTCATCCGCGAACTTACTGATCCTACCCTCCACCTAGTCATCTATGTCGTTTATATAAATGACAAGCAAAAGGGGACCCAGCACAGATCCCTGTGGTACGCCACTGGACACTGACCTGCAGTCACTAAAACAGCCGTCTGTCATCACTCTCTGTCTCCTACAGCAAAGCCAATTTTGAATCCACCTTATCAAGTTACCTTGTATCTCATGTGCATTTGCTTTCTTGATCAGTCTCCAATGTGGGACTTTGTCAAAGGCTTTGCTGAAATCCATGCAAACTACATCAACTACACTACCCTCTTGGACACACCTGGTCACATGCTCAAAAAATTCAATCAGATTTGTTAGGCATGACCTCCCTCTAACAAAGCCATGCTGACTATTCCTAATCAAATTTTGCCTCTCCAAGTGGTGACAGATGCTATCCTGCAGAATTTTCTCCAATAGTTTCCCTACCGCTGACGTGAGACTCACTGGTCTCAATCCTGGTCCATACGACAGAAAGCCGAGAGGGATGTAGAAAATGGAGGGATGAAATTAAAATGGAAATTGGGAAAGCAAAGAGAGGGCATGAAAGAATATTGGAAAACAAAGTCAACGTGAACCCAAAGATGTTTTAGAAATGCATTAAGAGTAACAGGTATCGAAGGAGAGAGTATGGCCCATAAAAGACCAAAAGGTAACCTATGTGGTGGGCAGAATATTTTGGTGTGGTTCGTAATAAATACTCTACGCCTGCCTTCACAAAAGAGGGGGATGATGCAGATCTTGCAGTTAAGGAGGTGGAATGTGAAGTATTGCATGTGATAAACATAGAGAGGGAGGAACTATTAATGGAATGAGCATCCTTGAAAGTGGATCGCTCATCAGGGCCCGATGAATTGTACCCTCGGCTGCTAAATGAAGTAAGAGAGGAATAGCAGTCGGTCTGACCATCATTTCCCCGTGCTCACTGGTTGCGGGTGTGGTGCTGGAGGATTGGAGAACTGGCAACATTGTACCTCTGTTTAAAAAGAGAGCGAAGGATAGGCCGAATAATTACAGGCCAGTAGGTCGAACCTCAGTAGTGGGCAAATAATTGGAATATATTCTGACAGACAGGATAAACTGTCACTTAGAAAGGCAAAGGTTAATCAAGGATAGTCAGCATTGATTCATTAAGGGTAGATCTTGTTTGACCAACTTGATTCAGTTCTTTGAAGAAATAACAAGAAAGATAGATGAGTGTGGTGCAGTTGATCTGGTCGACAAGAATTTTAGCAAGGCTTTTGACAAGGTCCTACATGACAGACTGGTTAAAAAATTAAAATCCCATGGCATCCAGGGAATTGCAGCAATGTGGATACAGAAGTGTCTCAGTGGCAGGACACAAAGGATAATGGTTGACCGGTGTTTTAGCGACTGTAGGGCTGTTTCCAGTGGCCTTCTGCAGGGCTCAGTACTGGGTCCCCTGCTTTTTGTGGTATATATTAACGTTTTGGATGGAAATGTAGGGGGCATGATCAAGAGCTTTGCAGACATCACAAAGATTGGCCTTGTCTTAGATCGTGAGGAGTATAGTTGTAGGCTGCAGGAAGATATTGATGATCTGGTAAGATGGTCATAAAAGTGGCAAATGGCGTTCAACTCAGAGAATTGTGAGGTGATGCATTGGGGGAGATCAAACAAGACAACTGAATGCACGATTAATGGGAAAATATTAATAAGTATAGAGGAAGTGAGGGGCCTTGGAGTGAATGTCCACAGATCCCTGAAGGTAATAGGACAGGTCGATAAGGTGTTTAAAAAGGCATATGGAATCATTTCCTTTATTAGCCGAGGTATAGAATATAAGAGTAGGGAGGTGATGCTGGAACTGTATAACTCATTAGTTAGGTCACAACTTCAGTACTGTGTGCAGTTCTTGGTACCGCATTATAGAAAGAATGTAAGTGGAGAGAGTAGGGGAAGAATCCAATAGGATGCTCACGGGACTGGAAAAATGCAGTTATGAGGAAAGGTTGGATAGGCTGAGCTTGTTCGCCTTGGAACGTATTTGATTGAAGTGTACAGAATTTTGAGGGCCTGTATAGAATGGAGGTGAAGGTTCTATTCGCCTTAGCGGAGAGGTCAGTGACTGGGGGTAATAGATTTAAAGTGATTGTAAAACAAATCAGAGGGGAGATGAGAAAAAACCTTTTCACCCAGAGGCTGATGAGGGTCTGGAACTTGCTGCCTAAAAGAGCAGTTGAGGCAGGGACCCTCAGATCCTTCAAAAGTGCTGTAATCTGCAGGGCTACGAAACAAATGCTGGAAGGTGGGATTAGAATAGATGGATAGTTCTTCGGCTGGCACAGACACAATGGGCCAAGTGCCTTAAACTTTCTATGACTCTGTTTCAATGATTCAACGTTTGAGATCAATTAGCCAAGAACTGATGTTTGCTTGTTAATATTAAGCCCTCCAGCCAGAATAATACCTTTGTTACAATAAACGTAACATCGAATTCCAATGATCAGTTCCAGCTCCTCTCTCTGGACCAGATAACAGACAGTTCCACAATTCGGGAATGAACAACTTACAACTCCCATATCTCCAATAAGCCATCCCAGCCTCTCTCTCTTGTCCAGTAACAGAACAATTCCACAATGTGGGAATGAACATATCCCCAATCTCCATTTAACTATGCGACCTGCTCTCTCTCGCCCAGAAAACACGCAGTTCCAAAAGGTGAGTGGTAAACTTCTATAGTGTGCATTGTACAATAGGAGCTTCTCGCTCTGGCCCAGGGAAAAGGCAGATCTATAATGTGGCAATGTATGGGTAACAAAAAAAAAAACGATTTTGTTCCCAGGCTCCAGTACGATTTGTTCCCCGATTGCAATATATAAGACATTAAAAATACAAAAAAAATGTGATTAGTACTTGCTTTAAATAATTGAGTATTTCAGAATACATTCCAATCCAGGAAGAAATGCTGAAAGGCAAAAAGCACAGAGTGTGAGAGAGAGAGGAAGAGAGAAAGAGGGAGAAAGGGACAGAACATGAAACGGAGTGAGAGTTAGTCAGCCAAGCACAAAACCAAGAGATAGATAGATGGATAGATAGATAGATAGATAGATAGATAGATAGATAGATAGATAGATAGATAGATAGATAGATAGATGGATAGATAGATAGATAGATAGATAGATAGATAGATAGATAGATAGATAGATAGACAGAGAGACAGAGAAAGAGCGAGACTGTATGAATGAAAGATATTGAGTGACAGAGAGTGAGAAAAATAGAAGCAGTCAGATTGATACAGAAATACAAACCTGGAGTGTGAGAGAGGAATGAAGGGAGAGAGAGAGCGAGAAGAAGAAAGATACGGAGCACCAAACAGAGTGAGGTAGAGATGTGGAGAGAGAGAATGAAAAAGGGAGATAGGTAGATGGAGCATGTACGAGAGACAGAAAGAGAATGAGGGAGAAAGAGAGAGAAAGAGAACGGAAGTGAGACTGAGTCCGACCGAGTGCAAACCCAAGAGAAGAGAGATAAAGAGATGGAGGTATCGATAGATAGAGAGAAAGATAGAGAGAGAGGGGAGAGAATGAGAGATTGAGGCAGAGAGAGAGAGAGAGTGAGAGTGAAACAAACAGCATGAAAGAGAGCGCGGTTGACATGGAAAACGACAGACCGGCAGGGAGTGAGAGTGATTGGTTGAGAGTGGCATGTAAGCAAGGACAATGAGAGAGAACGAGAGAGAGCGAGAATGTGAGAGAGAGAAAGAGAGGGCAAATGAAAGTTTGATAGTTAGAGCATGAAAGAAAGGGAGAGAGGCTGACATGGAATGAGAGAGTGAATCAGACACGGAGAGAGACAGACATAGTGAAAGAGAGGGAGTGACTGTGAGACAGACAGAGCATGAGAGAGACAGAGACAGGCAGACAGCGAGTGAGATTGATAGAGCGAGATGGACAATGTGCGTGAGGGAGAGAGAGACAGACATGGACAGAAAGACAGGCAGATGGATCGGTATTTGTTCAATGTGGGTTTTGAGCTGCGGTTGGAATTGTCATGTGTCTTTGCCTCCCGAACATTCTCCAATCCCTGTCTGGGTCCTGTAAGGGGGAATCAGACATTTTCAAACTGCAGTAATAGATTTAGATCAGATTAGATTAGAGATACAGCACTGAAACAGGCCCTTCGGCCCACTGAGTCTGTGCCGACCATCAACCCCCCCATTTATACTAATCCGACACTAATCCCATATTCCTACCAAACATCCCCACCTGTCCCTATACTTCCCTCCCACCGACCTATACTAGTGACAATTTGTAATGGTCAATTTACCTACCAACCTGCAAGTCTTTTGGCTTGTGGGAGGAAACCGGAGCACCCGGAGAAAACCCACGCAGACACAGGGAGAACTTGCAAACTCCACACAGGCAGTACCCAGAATCGAACCCTGGAGCTGTGAGACTGCTGTGCTAACCACTGCGCCACTGTGCCGCCCCACGGTTGTTCCCGCCAACGGTTCAGAGTTAAATGTTTAACAGCAAAAAAACTGGTCCCTGATCAAACCGGTTTTGTCCTCGATTGTGCTGAATAAACATGTCAATGACAGGACCCTGAGGAACAGATCGAATAACATCCCAACCTGCAACATATTCACTGGTGAAGCAAATTGCTGAGCTGTGTTGTGACTGGGTGTTAAGGAGTCCCAGTTCAAATCCCAAACCCTCTCCCTCCCTCTCTCTCCAGGGGGAGGGATATTCCTCAGTCTGGTGTGTGTAGGCTGTGTGTTCGCATTGTGGCCTCAATCGATATCACTTTTGATCCTTTTTCCAACCAGCTTTTGTTTGTTTTGGGATGTTGCTGAGAGGTTGTCAGTACAACTGAGAGAAAACAGTTTTGGGAACTTGCTGCACCTATTCTTGAGAATCTTTTGATTTGAATTATCCAGTTTAATTTATTGTACTTCTCTACCCCTGGGGGCATTTGTTTTACTTTGAAAGCTATCATGACAACATGTGAAGAGTGTGAGAGAGTTTATGGGATGAGGAATATTATTGGACACGCTGCCCATCCGCCTTGGACAGTGTCCTTCACCCAGAGGCAGGATTCAATGTGTCTACCTGCATTTGTGTCTGGCTTTTGATCCCTCATTTCAACGTGAGCTGTTGTATTGTGGTCCTTGATTTTTTAAATGGATTAAAGTTTTGGTTAATTTGGGCCTGGCCCGTCATTACGAGACGAACATGTTAATCCTCGATGCAATCATTTAGGAAGGATAGGCAGAGGGGAAAAGTAGGTGCGATAGCGCTGTTAATGCAGGACGAGACAGTACATTGGTGAGAAAGTATCTTAGATTGAAGGAGCAAGATGTAGAATCAGTTTGGGTGGAGCTAGGAAACAGAAATGTGCAGCAAACATTGGTGGGAGATGTTTTGTAGACCACCAAACTACAGTGGTAAAGTTGGACACGGTAAACATCAGGAAATTACAGCTGCATGTAACATGGGCAATACAGTAACAATGGGCATCTTCAATTTACAGATAGATTGTCTTATCCTAATTAGCACTAATTCTGTGGAGGATGAATTCCTAGTAAGTGTCCGAGATGGATGCCTGGAGTAGTATGTTGGAGAACCAACTGGGGTTTGAGCTACTTCAGATTTAGTATTTTATAATGAGAAAGGGCTAATTAATAACCTTGCTGTAAAGGAGCCATTATGAAATTGTGACTGCAATATGATAGAATTTTACATTTGAAAAATATATAGTTCATTCCGAAACTAGGCTTTTAAATCTGAGCAAAGGAAACTATGAAGCTATGAAGGTTAAGTTGCCTATGGTGTATTGGTAAAATACATTAAATGATTTGACAGTAGCCAGGCAATGGCTGGTCGTTAAAGAAGTTATTTCATGGTTGACAACAAATGTACTTTCCTAGAAGAAACAAAAACCCAACGCGAAAGGTGAATCAACCGTGGCTAACAAAACAAGTTAAAGATTGCATTATGTCAAACTTCTAAGCCTTGTCAGGTCACCAGGAAACATAGCAAGCCAGAGGATTGGGAGCAATTTAGAAACCAACAAAGGGACTCATAAAAATGAGGAACTGAAATAAATTAGTCTCAAGAAATTGGTAGTACTTGCAAAATTAATTGGATTGTAAATTAATAAATCCCCTGGACTAGATTAGTTACATCCCAGCGTATTGCAAGAGTGGCTTTAGAGATAGTAGATGCATCGGTGGTTATCTTTCAAAATTCTACAGATTCTGGAAGGGTTTCTGCACATTGGAAATGTCACCCCAATATTTAAGAAGTGAGAGAGAAATAGAGAACTGCAGACCTGTTAGTTTGACGTCAGTAGTAGTGGAAATGTTATGATCTATTAAAAAGAATGCAGTAACACGACACGTTGAACAAATGGTACAATCGGGCTGAGTCAACGTAGAGTTATGAAACAGAAATCATGTTTGACAAACCTGTTGGAGTTATGTTTTGAGGATGTTACTTGTAGCATTGAGAAAGGAGAAACAGTGGGTGTGCTCATAGTCATAGAGTCATACAGCACTGAAACAGGCCCTTTGACCCACCGAGTCTGTGCTGGCCATCAATTTATACTAATCCTACATTAATCCCGTATTTCCTACCACATTCCCACCATTCTCCTACCATCTACCTACACCAGGGGCAATTTACAATGGCCAATTTACCTAACAACCTGCAAGTCTTGGGCAATGGGAGGAAACTGGAGCACCCGGCAGAAACCAACACGGATCAGGGAAAGCTTGCAAGGTCCACACAGACTGATCTGGACTGAACCCGAATTGCTGGAAATGGAAGGCTGCGTTGCTAATCACTGCGCCATTGTGCCTCTTCTTTTTAAAGTTCAAGTATCCAGTAATATTTAATTCCCAATCTTAGAGATTTGGATTTTAAGAAGGCTTTTGATAAGGTCCCGCACATGAGATTTATGAGCAGAATTAGGGCACATGTGATTGGTAGTAACATACTGCGATGCATTGAGAACTGGTTAACAGAAAGAAAGCAGAGAGTAGGAATAAATGGGTCATTGTCTGGATGACAGGCTGTTACTAATAGGGTACCACAAGCATCACTGCGTCAGCCACAGCTGTTCACAATCTAAATAAATGATTTGGATGTGAGGCCCAAATGGAATATTTCCAAATTTGCTGATGTCACAAATCTAGGTGGGAAATTAAGTTGTGAGGAGGATGCAAGGAGCCTTTAAGGGCATTTGGACAGGCTTAGTGAATGTGAAAGAACATGGCAGATGGAATATAATGTGAATAAGTGTGGAGTGAACCACTTTGGAAGAAAAAACAGAAAGGCAGAGCATTTCTTAAATGGTGAGAAGTTGGGAAGTGTTGATGTCCACAGGGAGCTGGGTGTCCTGGTTCATGCCTCAGTAAAAGCTAGTGTGCAGACGCAGTAAGCATTTAGGAAGACAAATGGTATGTTGCCCTCCATTACAATAGCATTTGAAGACATGTTGTATATATATTTATTTATGCAGCTCTGAAACAGGCCCTTCGGCCTACTGGGTCTGTGCCAACCAACAACCACCCACTTATACTAACACTGCATTAATCCCAAATTCCTTACCACATCCCCACCATTCTCCGACGTATAGTTGGGACAATTTATCTATCAGCCTGCAAGCCTTTGGCTGTGGGAGGTAACCGGAGCACCCAGCGAAAACCCAATTGGTCACAAGGAGAGCTTGCAAACTCCACACAAGCAGTACTTAGAACTGAACCCGGATCGCTGGAGCTGTGAGGTTGTGGTGCTAACCACTGCGCCCCTGTGCTGCAATTGCAGCAAGCTTTGGTGAGACTCACCTGGAGTATTCTATACAGTTGTGGTCTCCTCATTTTTAGATGTATATCGTTGCCATAGAGGGAGTGCAACGGAGGTTCAGCAGATTAACCATGGAATAGCGGGATTATTTTATGAGGAGAAACTGGGCCTGTAGTCGCTAGAGTTTTGAAGAATTAAAGGTGATCTCATTGAAAGTTACAACATTTTACAGGGTGTGACAGGGTAGATGTGGGGAGGATGTTTCTCTGGCTGGTGAGTCTAGAACCAAGGGACACAGTCTCAGATTAAGGGGTAGGCCATTTCAGTCCGAGATGAGGAGGAATTTCTTTACTCAGATGGTGGTGAATTTGTGGAATTCTGTACCCCATCGGGCTGTGGAATTTCAATCAGTAAGCATGTTCAAGACAGAAATCTATAGATTTCTGGATAATAATAATATTTAGGGATATGGAGATAGTGGGTAAAAATGGCGTAGAGGGAGATGATCAGCCATGATCAGTTTGAACGGCACTGCTAGAATGGCAGAGTCGGCTCGCCAGCCGAATGACATACTCCTGCTCCAACTTCCTATAATCCGATTAGTCATCAGTGAGAAGTGATAGGATTTCTTATAATTCCAGGACAATGCTTGTTTTTCGGGCAATTCAATGAGTTCCGTGGTGAAGCGAAATGCACAGCAGGCATTTGAAAATGCGATTGATGCACCATGCCATTTTGAGTGATTTATGACGGCGGCTGTGATTTTATGTGATATGCCGATTGGCTCTTTTAAATGACAAGCACAGTAGGCATTTAAAAGTTATATGTATGGCTGCCATTTTATGTGATATGCAATGGAGCCATTTTAAGTGGCATGCAAGGTACATATATTAAGTGATAAGCACTGCGGCCATTTTAAGTGATATCATTTGTAGCCATTTCAGCTGACATGCATAGTCGTCATTTTAAGTGAAATATGGCGAGGCCATTTTAAGTGATATTTTCTGTGGCGGTTTCAGTTATATTGAGGTCAATGTGATTACAACATATTTGCTGTGGCAGTTTTCAGTGACGTACCCTGAGTCCCTTTTATGTGCTATGTATTTTTGGTCATTTAAAATCATATTTTGATATTTGCTGTGGCCATTGTAAGAGATATTTGCGGTGGTCAGTTGAAGTGATATTTGCTGCAGTTTTCTTTAGTGGCATGAAGGAAAGGAAAGAAGGAAAGGCTTGCACTTGCATTGCGTTGTTTAGAGCCAGTGGACGTTCCGAAGTGCCCTAAAGCGATGTAAGTGTTTCTGATGTGGAGTCACTGTTGGAATGTGGAAAACAGAGCAGCTAATTGACACACAGTAAGATATCACAAACAGCAAGGTGATAATAAACAGATCATCATCGGGGGCAAAATATTGGCCAGTACACCATAGATAAGTCCCCGCTCGCATTCCAAGTAGTACTTTAGGATCTTTTATATCCAGAGAGGGGGCTCAGTTTAACGCCTCATCCCAAAAAATGCACCTTCGACACTGCAACACTTCATTAGTACTGGCCCTTCGACAGTGCGGCCCTCCACTAAAATTTCCCCGCTGACCGTACTGCCCCTCTGACAGTGCCTCCACTGCTCGCTGGCGTTGGCTCAGTGACTCAACCTCCACTGCTCGCTGGCAGAGAGAATTTCAAATACTAACGACAGACTGAGAGATGAAATTCCTCCTCACGTCTGACTTAAATGGGAGACCCATCAATATGAAACTGTGCTCCCTAGTTCTAGATTTCCCCACGAGAAGAAGCTTCCTCACAGCTTCTACCCTGTCAGGTCTCCTCCGAATCCTATACTTCGCAGTAAGATCAACTCTCAATCTTCAAACTCTGATGAGTATGGGCACAATGGTCTAACATTTCCTCATAAGATAATCCTCTCATCCCAGGATTCAGCCTAGTAAACCTTCTCTGATCTGCTTCCATTGCAAGTATATTTCTCCTTAAATAAGGTGGCCAAAACTGTAGACAGTACTCGAGCTGCCTTCTCACAAATGGCCTGTGCAATTGTGGCAATACTTCACTACTTTTATACTTCACCCCCCTTGTAAAGAATACCAACAATCCATTTACCTAATTACTTGCTGCACTTACATGCTGACATTTTCTGATTCCTGCACATAGACACGCAGGTTTCTCATACCGCAGCATTCTGCAGTCTCCCACCTCGTAAATAATATTCTGCTTTTCTGTGATTCCCACCAAAGTTGAAACCTCAGGTCGTACTCAACGTTATACTCCATCTGCCACATTTATGCCCATTCACTTAACCTTTCTATTTCCCTTTCCGGGCTATCTGCTCCCTCCTCACAATTTTCCGACCAATCTTTGCATCCTCAGCAAATTTGGCTACAAGAGTGTTTGTAACTTCATCCAAGTCAGTAATATAAATCACAAAACTTTGAGGCTCCAGTACTGATCCCTGTTGTACTCCACTATTTACAGCGTTCCACCCTTAAATTAAGCCATTGATCCCGACTCTCTGCTTCTTGTTATTTAGCCAATCCTCTTTTCATGCTGATATAGCGATTGTTAGGCTGTTTCCAATGGGGCTCCACAGGGCTCGGTATCAGGTCCACTGCTTTTTGCGCTATATATTTAGGTTTTGGACCTAAATGTAGTGGGCATGATCAAAAGGTTTACAGACGATACAAAAAATGGCCGTGTAGTTGATAGCGAGGAGAATACCTGCAGACTGCAGGTACATATTAATGGACTGGTCAGGTCGGCGGAAAAGTGGCAAATGGAATTCAGCATAGAGAAGTGTGAGGTGATGAATATGGGGAGGTAGAGCAATGCAAATGAATGCGCAATTAATGGGAGAATCCTTCGAGGTGTAGACGAAGTGTGGGACCTTGGAGTGAATATTCACAGATCCATGAAGATAGCAGGGCAGGTCTCTAAGAGAGTTAAGAAGACATAGGGCATACGTTTCCTTTATTAGCCGATGTGCAGAATAGGAGGAAGCTTATACTGTAACTATATAAGTCATTGGTTAGGCCACAGCCTGAGTACTGTGTACAGTGCTGGTCACCACATTGCAGAAAGGATTTAATTGCAGTAGAGAGGGAACAGATGATATTTATGAGGATGTTGCCAGGACTGGAAAAATGCTTCTATGTGGAAATATTGGATAGGCTGGGGCTGTTCTCCTTGGAACAGAGAAGTTTGAGGGCAGGTTTAATTGAGATTTACAAAGTTTTGAGGTGCCTGGATAAACGTATGTGAAGGGCCTATTTACCTTCGCAGAGAAGTCAGTGTCAAGGGGGCATGGATGTAAAGTGAAACAAAAGTAGGAAATTCTGGAAATACTCAGGTCTGGCAGCATTTGAGGAGAGGGAAGCAGAGTTAAATGTTTAGCTCAGTGTCCCTTCAACAGAACCTTCATCGCTGACCTGAAACGTTAATTCTGTTTCTCTCTCCACAGATGCTGCCAGACCTGCGGAATATTTCCAGCATTTCTTGTTTTTATTTCATATTTCCAGCATCTGCACTATTTTGCTTTTATTATATACGTAAAGTGATTGGGAGAAAGATTAGAGGGGATATGAGTATATTTTATTTTCACCCAGAGGGTGGTAGGGATCTGGAACTCACTGCCCAAATGGGTGGTAGAAGCAGAAACCCTGAACTCATTTAAAAGATGTCTGGATATGCAGCTGACGTTCTGTAACCTGAAAGGTTACGGAAACAATGCTGAAAGTTGGGATTAGGCTGGGTGGCTCGTTTCTCAGCTGGCGCAGACACGGGGGCCAAGTGTCCGTTTTCTGTTGCTGTAAACATTCTGTGATTCAATGAACACATTGTGCTCATATCGTCTGTAGTAACCTTTTTATGTGGCACCTTATCAAATGCCTTTTGGAGATCCATACATCGGTTCCCCTTTTTGCAACATGCTTCTTACCTCCTGTAAAAACTATACTACGTTTGTTAAACACTATTTCCCTTCAATAAACCACGTTGACTTTTTCTGATTATATTCTGATTTTGCGAATGTCCTGCTAATACCTTTTTCAAATAATGTATGCTAATATTTTCCCAATGAAAGATGTTAGCCTAACCAGCGAATAATTCCGGTTTTCTGTCTCCCTGCATTATTGAACAGAGTTGTTACCTTTGCGAATTTCCAACCCGCTGGGACCTTTCCAGACTCCAGGGAACATTGCAACCAATGCATCCACTATCTCTGCAACCACTTCAATTAAGACCCTTGGGTACAGATCCTCAGATCCAGCGATATGTCAGTCTTTATTCCAATCAGTATTATCATTACTTTTTCTCTCATGATAATGCTTTATTTTTAAAGTTCCTCCCTCTCTTTTGCCTCTATTTTTTAACTGTTCGTTGACGCTTTCTGTGCCTTCTACTGTGATGATGGATATAAAAACATTGATCAAAGCCTCTTACATTTCCTCGTTTCCCATTATTAATTCACCACTCTGACCCACTCTGTCACCAATGCGCACTTTAGCTACCCAGGCTCTGTAACCATATACTTGCAGAAGATTACACTGCCTGTTTTTATATTTATTGATTGTTATCTATCATACTCCAAATTATCCCTCTTTTTCTTGTTTTCATCACCCTTTCCTGGTTTCTAAACATTTGCCAATCTTCGCGGCATTGCATGCATTGCATGGAGCCAGAGGAAATGGGTGATGTGCTAAATTAATACTTTGCATGAGTATTCACCAAGGAGAAGGACCTCGTGGATGATGAGCCTATGGAAGGGATTGCATATAGTCTCAGTCATCTCATTATTAAAAAGGAGGAGGTGTTGGGTGTCTTGCAAAGCATTAAGGTCGATAGGTCCCCAGGGCCTGATGGGATCTACCCAGGAATACTGAGGGAGGCAAGGGAAGAAATTTCTGGGGCCTTGACAGAAACCTTTGCATCCTCATTGGCTACAGGTGAGGTCCCAGAGGACTGGAGAATAGCCAAATTTGTTCCTTTGTTTAAGAAGGGTGGTAAGGATAATGCAGGAAATTATAGGCCGGTGAGCCTTACGTCAGTGGTAGGGAAACTATTAGAGAGGATTCTTTGGGACAGGATTTACTCCCATATGGAAACAAATGAACTTATTAGCGAGAGACAGCATGGTTTTGTGAAGGGGTGGTCGTGTCTTACTAATTTGATTGAGTTTTTTGAGGAAGTGATGAAGATGATTGATGAGGGAAGGGCAGTGGATGTTGTCTATATGGACTTTAGTAAAGCCTTTGACTAGGTCCCACATGGCAGACTGGTGCAAAAGTTGAAGTCGCACGGGATCAGAGGTGAGTTGGCAATATGGATACAGAACTGGCTCGGTCACAGAAGACAGAGGGTAACAGTGGATGGGTGTTTTTCTGAATGGAGGGATGTGACGAGTGGTGTTCCATAGAGATCAGAGCTGGGACCTTTGCTGTTTGTAGTATATATAAATGATTTGGGGGAAAATGTAGCTGGTCTGATTAGTAGGTTTGTGGACGACACAAAGTTTGGTGGAGTTGCGGATAATGATGAGGATTGTCAGAGGGTACATCAGGAAATAGATCTGTTGGAGAAATGGGCGGAGAAATGGCAGATGGAGTTTAATCCTGACAAATGTGAGGTAATGCATTTTGGAAGGTCTAATGCAGGTGGGAAGTATACAGTAAATGGCAGAACCCTTAGGAGTATTGACAGGCAGAGAGATCTGGGCGTACAGGTCCACAGGTCACTGAAAGTGGCAACGCAGGTGGATCATGTAGTCAAGAAGGCATACGGCATGCTTGCCTTCATCGGTCGGGGCATAGAGTATAAAAATTGGCAAGTCATGCTGCAGTTGTACAGAACTTTAGTTAGGCCACACTTAGAATATTGCGTGCAATTCTGGTCACCACACTTCCAGAAGGACGTCGAGGCTTTGGAGAGGGTACAGAAGAGATTTACCAGGATGTTGCCTGGTCTGGAGGGCATTGGCTATGAGGACAGTTTGGAAAAACTTGGATTGTTTTCACTGGAACGACGGAGATGGAGGGGCGACATGATAGAGGTTGACAAAGTTATGAGCGGCATGAACAGAAAGGATAGTCAGAAGCTTTTTCCCAGGGTGGAAGAGTCAGTTATTGGGGGACAGAGGTTTAAGTTGCGAGGGGCAAAGTTTAGAGGGGATGTGCGAGGCAAGGTTTTTTACACAGAGGGTGGTGAGTGCCTGGAACTTGCTGCCAGGGTAGGTGGTGGAAGCAGATACGATAGCGATGTTTAAGAGACATCTTGACAAATATATGAATAGGAAGGGAATAGAGGGATATGGGCCCCGGAAGTGCAGAAGGTGTTAGTTTTGGCAGGCATTAAGATCGGCGCAGGCCTGTAGGGCCGAATTGCCTGTTCCTGTGCTGTACTGTTCTTTGTTCTTTGTTGCTCTATCAATTTTGTATACTATTTCAGTACTGAACCTCAGACTAGGAGTCGCCCTCTAATTTCTGACTTCCGACAGTGCAGCACTCCTCAGCTCTTACTCTTGGAGTGTGCTCCTTCAGTATTGCACGTGAGTGTCAGCCTTGATTTTGCTGTCAAGTCCTGGAGACTCTCTCTTAATCCAGACTCGTTGCCTTTCTGCATACATCTGGCATCTGATACCCAGAGCTGGCAACATTCCTCATCTAGCATTGCACCCGCACTTCCTCTAGCTATTTAATATCTGGAGCCCAGAACTGTTAATGCTCCTTATCCAGCTTCCCTCTCTCCCTTCCTGTATATATCTAGTATCTGATTCTCAGAGATTTGAACGCTTCTTTTCCAGCCTTCTCGCCCTCTATATAAAGTGTTGTGAAGATGCTTCCATAATTGTAAAGAGCAAACATGACCTTTAAGTGTTACATATTTTAAATGCAATTTTGACACTTGTCCAACATGCTTTCTCACTGTTGCAATGGTGAGAGCGGTGGATGGTACCTTTGGACGCCAGGACCGCCCGCTGCCCATTCTGCCATCAGCATGGGGAAAATGCCCACACTCGACACCCTTCATCACCATGGGGAACAGATCCCACCCCCGCCCTGTCACCAGATAAACTGTCCCTGTCCCTGCTCAGTCCCTGGAGCAACAGGCCACACTTACCAATCTGTTACAATAGCGACACACCCACAGTCTGTCACCATATCGGAATGCCCCACTCCTGCTTTGTAATCGTATCGGCAGGCCCCATATCCGCTCTGCTACCAGGCCCCGCGCCCCGTTGTCGTTAACGTGATATAGAACTTTAAAAAAGGTGGGAAATTGTCTGCGATTCAGTTCTTCTCCTCATTGAATGAATTTACCAATTGGAGTGAAGGGATATTTCAGAACGTTCTTCAAATGTCCTCTCAACTTCGTCTGCATCACGGCATAAATGCTAGAGTTTGTGTAGCAAGTCAGAAGCTGCAGTTGAGCAGGAGGCCCATTTGCAAAGGGAGAGTGACTGAGTGCGTCTGTTATTGTCATATCTCCACAGGCGGCGACACTGAGCGGGACTGTAATTATATTATCTCCACACAGAGAGTGACTCAGCTGGTCCGTTTTAATGGAATCTCAACAGGGAGAGTCACTGAGTGGGACTGTTATCTTATTATCTCCACATGGAGAGTGACTCAGTTGGTCCGTTTTGGTAGAATCTCCACAGGGATAGCCACTGAGTGGGTCTGTCAGTGTAGTATCATCACAGGGAGAGTCATTGAGTGGTTCTGTTATTATAGTATCTCCACAGAGTGAGTCACTGATTGGGTCTGTTACTATGCTATTTCCTCAGGGAGAGTGACTGAGTGCCTCTGTTATTTTTGTATCTCCATAGCCAGAGTGACTGAGTTTGTCTGTTATTATAGTATCTCCACTGGGAGTGTCACTGAGTGGTTCATATGTTATAGTATCTCCACGGGCTGATAAACTGAGTGCATCTGTTAGAATATTATCTCCACGGGGCGGTTGACTGAGTGGGTCTCTTATTATAGGATCTCCACAGGGTGAGTGACTGAGTGGATTTGTTATTGTAGTATATCCACAGGGAGTGACATTGAGTGGGTCTGTTATTTTAGTGTCCTCACAGGGAGATAAACTGATTTGGTCTCTATTACATTATCTCCACAAGGCGGGTGAGTGAGTGTGTTTGTTATTCCAGTATATCCACAGGCAGAGACACTGCGTGGGTCTGTTCTTAAAGTATATCCGCAGGGAAAGACACTGAGTGGGTTTATTACTATCGTATCTCCACAGGGAGAGTGAACGATTTGTTTTGTTATTATAGTCTATCCGCAGCGAGAGACATTGAGTGAGTTTATTATTATAGTATATGCGCTGGGAGAGACACTGAGTGGGTCTGTTGTTATAGATTCCTCACAGGGAGAGTCATTGAGATGGTTTGTTATTATCGTATCTCCACAGGGAGAGTCACTGAGTGGGTCTGTTATTATGGTATCTCCACAGGGAGAGTCACTGAGTGGGTCTGTTATTATAGTATCTCAACATGGAGAGTAACTGGGTGGGTATCTCATTAAAGTATCTGAACAGGGAAAGTGACTGAGTAGGTCTATTGTTCTTGCACCTCCACAGTGCACTACCTGAGAGTGTGATGCAGACAGGTTTAATCGAAGCAGTTAGGAGCGAATTGGTTTGTTATTTGAAAAGGAAGATGCTGGCGGTCTTTGGGGAGCAGTCAGGGGACTGGCACTCGTTAAATTGCTTGTTTGGCTAGCCAGCACAAGTGCGATGGGCCGACTGGCCTCCTTCTGCGCTGCAAGAATTCGTTGATTTTTTTGGCAATCGGTGTTTCTCTGACGTCCATCTCATGCTTCCACCACACAGCACTAACTGGGAAATGTCCTGCTCCTGCAGTTAAGTCCTTGCATAGAGCAGGGTTAGAGTATTGGTTTTTTGGAAACTGGTGGTGTTACCTTCAGATCTCTCTGGAGCTTTAATGCGTTTAGTTCAGTTTTTCCGTTCATCTTCAAATAGTTGACTATTCCAATTTTAATACTGAACAGCTCCACGGCCAACTGGGGAGTAATAAGCTATGATCCTCTCAATTTCTCCATCAATCTCTCCCAGATCTCTCTGTCTCTTACCTTCACCTTTCTCAGCAACGAGAGGACAGAGATTGAACAGAGAAACATGCAAGCATTTTCGCATCGAAGCATGTCCGTGCTGGCTGAAAAATATTATTTCGTCTGCTCTTGACAATAATTGGTCAAAGGGGCAGTGATCGGGGAGATGAGGAGATTTTTTTCACAGTGAATTATTGTGATCTGGAATGCGCTGCCTGAAAGGCCGGTGGAAGCAGGTTCAATGGAATTACACAGAAACAGGCCATTCGGCCCAGCTGGTCTATGCTGTTGTTAATGCTCTACACTAGACTCCTCCCACCACTCGCCATCTCATCCCATCTATATATCTTCTATTCCCTCTCCCGCTTGTGTTTATCCAGCTTCCCCTTAAATGCATCGGTACTATTCACCTCAATCACTCCCTGTGGTAGTGAGTTCCTCGATCGCATCACTCTCTGGGGAAAAACGTTTCTCCTGAATTGCTGATTTGAACAGCAAGTTTCACAAGGTAACTGTATAAAGAACAAGGAGCAGTACAGCACAGGAACGGGCCATTCGGCCCTCCAAGCCTGCGCCGATCTTGATGCCTGCCTAAACTAAAACCTTCTGCACTTCCGGGGCCCATATCCCTCTATTCCCATCATATTCATGTATTTATCAAGATTCTTCTTAAACGTCGCTATCGTACCTGCTTCCACCACCTACCCCGGCAGCAAGTTCCAGGCACTCACCACCCTCTGTGCAAAGAACTTGCCTCGCACATCCCCTCTAAACTTTGCCCCTCGCACCTTAAACCTATGCCCACTAGTAACTGACTCTTGCACCCTGGGAAAAAGCTTCTTACTATCCACTCTGTCCATGCCACTCACAAATTTGCAAACCTCTATCATGTCACCCCTCCAGCTCCGTCGTTCCAGTGAAAACAATCCGAGTTTATCCAACCTTTCCTCATAGATAATGCCCTCCAGAGCAGGCAACATCCTGTTAAACCTCTTCTGTACCCTCTCCAAATCCTCCACTTCCTTCTGGTAGTGTGGCGACCAGAATTGCACGCAATATTCTAAGTGTGGCCGCCGTAATGTTTTGTACAGCTGCAGCATGACTTGCCAATTTTTATACTCTATCCCCCGACCGATGAAGGCAAGCATGCCGTCTGCCTTCTTGACTACTAAATTGTGAACAGGAAGAATTTGCAGGTCTATGGGGAAAGAACAGCGAGTCCAGTGGGAGAAATTGGATAGTCTTCCAAAGAGCCAGTAGAGGCAGGTTGGGCTGAATGGTCTCCCTGTGCAAGGTATCATTCTTGGATTGTTCGGTGATGAAGCATTGTGAAGATGTATTGCACCTTCTTGTTAAAAACATTAAACATTGAAATAGGGTGTTGCAGGGATGGTGGTGTCATAGCTTGCAGGTTTCAGCATTGTACTTTTTAAGCAGAGGTCAAAAATTAACATTTCACTGGGACGTGATTTCAGTTGTTTTTCTAAGATCCGTGTTTATTGATCAGCAGGAATGTGTTGGAACAGAGCACTTTATTAATGGTGAACATTGTTCCCAATGCAGCAGAAACACACAAATTCCACCACTTCCAACTATCCACCTCACTTTTTCTCTCTGCTGCTGTCTCACTATCTCTGTCTCTCTCTTTCTCTCTCTGTTATCGGAACAGGAGGAGGCCATTCAGCTCCTTGATCATGTTCCCCATTCAAGGACATGTCAGCCGTTCTGGATCTTGAACGCATCTGCCTGCATCATTCCGTCACCCTTAATCCCCGTGTCGAACAAAAATCTATCTACCTCAGTTTGGACATTTTCAACTGAAGTCGCAGCCTCAGCAAGTGGCCAATTAACACCATGGGGAACCAGGTTAGAAGGTTAAAAGTGAGAGTGAAAGAGTTGCGTGACAGGGAGGGCTTTCACTTCCTGGGCCACAGGCACCAGTACTGGGGAAAGAGGGGGCTGTTCCAATGAGGGACGGGCTCCACTTATACCGAGCTGGGACCCCAGTGTCCTGGTGGATCAAATAACTCGGACACTGGGCCAAAATTCTGGAACTCCCTCCCTCACTGCTCTGTGGGTGTACCCACCCGACATGGACAGCAGCGGATCAAGAAGGCAGCTCACCACCACCTTCTCAATGGGAATTAGAGATGGGAAATAAATGCTAGGCCTTGCTGGCAATCCCCACACAACTGCACAACAGATGATTCAGAAAGAAAATTCCCCATTAACGCTGTCAAGAAAAAACACCAGCAGCAAAAAAGGAAAGCTGAACGATGTGCTCATGGGATTTTTCTGTGCATAAACGGGCCCCGTCTCCATGCAACACACTTTGTTCACTTAATTTTGAAGATCTGAACAGCTCCTCTTTCTGCGACAAGGCACCCTCCCCCCACCCTCCACCCCAATATGGTCCCGTTCCAATGAGGAAGCTATTTGACTGCAGTGGCATCGTACAGTTCTCAATTAAAGAATTCTGAACCGTTGACTTATTGTTATTTCTTTCGATTGCTGGGGCATGTGTGAGACAGAGGGAGACGCTGAGGGGGGATGTTATTGCGGGAATTGCTATCAGCTGGGGCTCCTTTCACTGCCGGGGGGAGGGGTGCGGGGAGCTGATGTGGGGGGTGAATATTCCACAGCTGGTTCGGCAGTGCAGAGGGGTTCCGGACTTTGAATTAACTGCTCTCCGGGTCCATCGGGTAAAGATACTGCTCACAGGATGACTGACCAATCTTTGGAACGATCAGAAAAAATAATGGCGTGCAAAGTGGATATTCGACATTAGGGGGCTGCACTCCAGCTGGCGCTCGAACTGGAGGCCGTCTCCACCAATCACGTTTCCCTCCCCCACCTCTCTCTCTCTCTCTTCTCTCTCTCTCTCTCTCTCTCTCTCATCTCTTCTCTCTCTCTCTTCTCTCTCTCTCTCTCTCTCTCTCTTCTCTCTCTCTCTCTCCTCTCTCTCTCTCTTCTCTCTCTCTCTCTCATCTTCTCTCTATCTCTCATCTCTCTCTCTCTCTCTCTCTCTCTTCTATCTCTCTCTTCTCTCCTCTCTCTCTCTCTCTCTCTCTCTCTCTCTCTCTCTATCTCTTCTCCTCTCTCTCTCTATCTCTCTCTCTCTCTCCTCTTCTCTCTCTCTCTCTCTCTCTCTCTCTCTCTCTCTCTCTCTCTATCAGTGATTAGTATTGTATTAAAGGAGGTCTTTCGGAACTAGCCAATGATCATTTTA